>NC_056741.1:724886269-725033769 GCF_019279795.1 Protopterus annectens | reverse complement strand
TTCACAAACGCCAGGTGTTGTAGAAGAGTGCCCTTGTTCTCTGCTTGAATGAGACAGTCGTCCAAGTAAGGCTATATTTGTATACTTCTTTGTCTGCAAAATGCAATTTACTGGTGCCAGGCACTTTGTAAAGACCCTGGGCGCAGTAGATAAGCCAAAGGGCAGTGCAGAGAATTGGTAATGCATAAAACCAGCCTTGAATCTGAGGTATCTTCTGCACGACTGTCTTACTGGGACATGCAGGCATGCCTCTTTTAGGTCTAAAGTCACCAGCCAAGCATTCTTGCCCAGCATGGGCAGAAGCTGCTGCAAAGTGAGCATTTTGAATTTTGGAATGTCCAGGTATGTGTGCATAATCGATAAATCCTCTATTGGCCACCAGACCTTGTCCTTTCTGGGTATCAAGAACAGTCTTGAGTAAAAGCCTTGTCCTTTTTCCTGTTCTGGTACTGTTTGAATGGCCCCCATTATCCATGAGGGACGTAACCTGTTTCTGTGCCTCTGCCCATTGATTTTTTGGCAGATCAGGGCAACCATTGGTCATTGGCAGAGTGTGGAAATGTAATCTGTATCCCTGTGATATGATATTTAGTACCCACTTGTCCTGGATTATTAACTGCCAATTTTGAGCAAAAAGTGCTAATTTTCCCCCTATGGGTGCTGTCAAAAGATAAGTGCTTGGTGTAGGCAAAGGGAAGTCATTGGGTTTGCTTTCTGTAGGTTTGCGCTTTATATCCTCCAGATTTGGAGGTGGATGCGCCCCCCATTGCTTTGACCTGTATGAGTCTTGTGCCTGGTATCTGGAACCCTTAGGGCGTCTGGATTTGCCACTCTGAGCTCTGTCTGACACAGGAAAGGACCAATTTTTTGTAGGCCAGTATCTACTGAATCTGGGTGGCTGCACTTGTACGAAGTCTTTAACAGTTTGCATAGACTTAGCTTTGTCTTCCATTTTCTTTAAAACCTCTTCTGCCTTAATACTAAACAGAGAATCATGCTGTAAAGGTGCATCTAGCAATTTTGCTTTAACATGGTCAGGCAAATTTTGTTCCTTTAACCAGGCATGCCTCCTTATCACAGATCCAGTAAATGCGGCCCTGCAGGAGGCCTCCAAAGAATCAAAACCACATTGCAAAGTATGCTTTCCAACATGTTCAGCTATATGCAATAATTCCTGCAATTCTTTATTTTCTGCACATTCTAAAATCAACATAATTTTCTGTTTCAGCAATCCCATAACATGTTGTTGGTAATTAAGCATATGAAATTGACAGTTTAAGGCCCTGACTGCCAAGGTTGCAGATGTATAAACCTTTCTTCCCCACCTGTCCAGAGCCCTTGAATCCCTGTCAGAGGGGGTAGGGTTTTTTGATGTTGATGCCTAAACTCCCTTTGGACCCTGTGAAACAGTTTCTGGATCAGCAGCAGGGTTTCTAAATAAAAATTCATGTGAGTCAGGGACCCTGTAACATCTGTCAGGCTTACTGGGAACCGGAGCTAAGGAGCCAGGGGTCAAGCTTGACTCTGAAAACACATCATCCACTATGTCTAAAACAGGGGGAATAGCTAAAGGCATGTGCTGAGAGAGAAGGAGGAAATCCTTGAGCCTCTCTTTTGATTGAGAAGTCTTGACTCTCCCAGTGAAAATGCTCCCTCAAAGTATGCAAGGTTTCTCCAAATGAATAATCCTCAGGAGGAGATGCAGATGGAATAGACTCCTCAGCATCAGAAATCTCATAGGGAGGTAAATATAATTCCTGATTAGAAGAAATAGAAACCTGATCTGAAGATTCATAATCAGTGTCTTTGCCTAGGCATCTTACCTGGAGGGGGATGGGTACCTCTGATCAAGGTAATGAGGTCTTCAGCCATTTTGATCATCTGTTTTTTAGGCATGGAGGCCTGTGCACGTGGCTCACGCTTCGTTTTTTTAGTTTTAGAAGTTGCTTTTGTCTTTGGTTTTGCAGCTGTCGACGGTTTGATGTACAAATGTTGAGGTCTGAATACTCCCTCCGAAGTCGGTGCCTGCTCAGCGGCTCCAGACCCATCCGAGGGAGATACATCCGTCGGTCCAATACCCTGAGTATCTTGCGGCATGCCGGACTCCACATGGGTGTCGGTAGAGGCCTGCGATTCGAAGGTAGCAGGTATCAGGGGCTGTGAAGGCGCCTCACTGAGTACCGGCGACTGGCTTAGGAGAAGCTTCGTCGTCGGTTTTGGATTTTGACTGCCTTTCTCTGTCCTTTTCTTTGCGTTTTTTATGTACTCCGGTAGTCAGACTGCTATCAGACGACATTTCTGGGTAGTTAAATCTGTTTCCAAAATACTTTGATGCAAAAATATACCGACGCTTAATAGTGCGTTGGTTAAATCTAGCACAAAACCGACAGCTAGGCACATTGTGATCAGGGCCTAGGCAAGGAATACAGTATAAATGAAATCCTTATGAGGTATTTGCTTCCCACAAGTAATTACAATTATTAACTTTTTCTGACATTGGTAAAAAGCAAGAAAAAAGTTTCCCCAACGGGGTACTTAGCTTTAGTGAAGACTTCGACTCTGAAACTCGAATATTTCAGTAGTCGGCCGAACGGCACTTGCAAAATGCTTCTGCTTCGGGCACCGCTCAGCAAGAAAGACTAAAGAAAATGGCGTCGGTTGCATGTTTTATACCCTGGATGACCTGACGTCATGGAAGAGAAGACAGCAACAAACGCAGGACCCAAGACTTTGGAATTCAGGCCGACTGAGGACAACCTGCCAGCAGATTACACTAAATGTACTGACTGCAACAGTGAAACACAAAGAACATCTGTACTATGTTCTTAGTGTTTCACTGTTGCAGTCATTACATTTGGGTAGAATCCCAAAGCTATGGTTGGGAGGATGGAATTATACAGCATTAGGAGCAACTATAAGGCCCTGCAGGACAGCAGTGGCAAAGCTTGCTCTGGATTTAGAGAAGAGAGGTAAATGGTAATGTTTGGTGAACGTATGAACTGAGCTCCAAGTAGCATCTTCTAGAACGTCTCTGGTAGGAACTCCTCTGAGAAAGGCTGCAGAAGTAGATGCAGCCCTTGTGGAATGGGATCTGATCCTCTTGGGCACAGGTTTACCATGGTGCATGTAGCAAAAACAAATACAATGGCTTATCCATTTTGAAATAGTCTGCTTGGAAATAGCCTTTCCCTCTGCCCCTGCTGCAAATGCCACCAGTAATTGCTCAGATTTTCTTAGAGATTTTGTCCTAAGTAGAATCTTTGTTGTCTGTGTACATCCAATGAATACAGAATCCCCTCCCCCTTGTTCTGTGTATTTGGGGAAAAAAGTTGGCAGATGAATGGTCTGACTAAGAGCCACACTGGATACTACCTTAGGCATAAAGGATGGATTGGTCCTGAGGGTCATCCTGTCCGGATAAAAGATAATGAAAGGCTCCCCTACCATGAGTGCCTTAGTTCTGAAATCCTTCTAGCTGAAGTGACTACTTAAAGAAAAGCTGTCTTCCCCGAGAGAAATTTTATGTCTGCAGTAGCAGCTGGTTCAAAAGGAGGTAGGGTGAGTTTTTCCAGGACAAAATTGAGGTCCCATACAGGAGTTAGTGCTCTCCTGGGAGGTCTCAAATTTCTGGCCCCTCTGAGGTACTGCTTTAGCAGGGGATGAGAAAGGAGGAGGCGCCCTGTGTTGTAATGAGCCGAAATGGCAGAGGCATGGATTTTTATAGAAGAAAAAGATAGGCCCTTATGAAGCATCTCAGTTAAATATTGCAGAATCTGAGGAATATTGGGCATTGCTGTGTTTATTCCTTGTGCTTGGTTCAAGGCACAGAATCTTTTCCATTTATCAGCATAAGATTTTCTAGTACTAGGCCTTCTAGCCTCCAAAATGACATCCATCACAGGTTTACTGAGAGATGTGACTGGTGATTAGTTGATTAGCCATGCTGCAAGATTCAGAGTTTGGAGCTGAGTGTGCAGAATTTGATAGTTCTGCTGAGACAGTAGATAAGGTGCCTGAGAGGCAGGTACCACGGAGGAAGGTGTGACATATTGCATAGGAGCAGGTACCAGTGTTGGCGAGGCCAGTCTGGAGCAATCAGAATCATTTTTGGTTTTTCCTGCCTGACTTTTAGTAAAACTTTGGAGAGGAGAAGCAGAGGGGGAAAGGCATAGACTGATAGGTTTTTTCCAGCTGAAGGATACAGCATCCACTTTCCAAGCTTTTTTGTGATGAATTCTTGTGCAGAATTTGTCCAACTGATAGTTTTGGGGAGAGGCAAAAAGATCTATGTCTGGGCTCCTCCATTTTCGTGTCAACATGCTGAAGATTTGTGCATCCAGTTTCCATTTGTCTGGGTCCATAAGATTTCTGCTTAGTTCGTCTGCCAGAGTATTTTGCTTTCCTAGCAGGAATTGAGCTTGTAGATGTATTTGGTAAGTCAAGGCTGTGTTCCACAAGCCATGGCTAGTCTGCAAAGGGGGTAGGAGTGGGTACCCCCCTGCTTCTTTATGTACCACATAACTGTGGTGCTGTCCGCCTTTATCAGTAGTTGCCCTGGATGAAAAAAGTCCTTGAAGGCTGTCAGAGCATTCTGTACAGCTAGCATTTCTTTCTGGTTGATATGTAGGTGGCATTTGATTTGGGCTCCATTCGCCATGAATGCATCTCCCTGCCAGATGGGCCCCCCAAGCATAAACTGATGCGTCTGTAGTCAGGGTTTGGGTGGCAGGGGGTGGAATGAATGACAGTCCCCAGTTTTGGTGACAGGCCTCTGCCCACCATAGGAACTCCTGTTGCAGGCAAGGAATGATAGGAATCATTGTTTCCAGGCTGTAACAATGTTGACTAAGTATTTTAGGTACTATTGAAGTTTCCTCATATGCAGTCTTGCATATGGAATTAGTAGAATGCAGGAAGCCACGAACCCCAAGGCCCGAATTTGTCTTGCAGATAGCTGGGTTTTTGTGGCCACTTGTTTGAAGTATGTCATCAATTGAATTTGTTTGTCTGGTATGAGGTAAGCCATCTGGGCAGTTGTATTCAAGCTTGCACCCAGGAATGTAATTATTTGAGAGGGTACCAATTGTGATTTATTTTCATTTATGGTGTACCCTAGACATGTTAGAAGCCTTTTTACAAACGCCAGATGCTGTAGAAGAGTGTCCTTGTTTTCTGCCTGAATTAGCCAATCGTCCAGATAAGGATAAATTGGAATGTTTCTTTGTCTGCAAAATTCAATTATTGGTGCCAGGCACTTTGTGTAGACACTGGGCGCAGTAGATAAGCCAAAGGGCAGTGCAGAGAAAGTACAGTTTTGTACCTACCATAAATGTAGATGTTAGAGTGCTAATACAGCTGCAGTCATAACAGATATGTTCTCCTGCCATCAGGCGGGTCCTCGGTCGGCCGAACTCCAAAGTCTAGGTCCGGCGTCAGTTGTCGTCGCTTCTTCCCTGACGGCAGTGCGACAGGGGTATAAAAGAACCAGCCGACGCCATTTTCTTCAGTTTTTCTTGCCCCAGATGTCAGGTGCCCCCAGAAGGAAGGCAATACATAAATTTATGTAATAATGCAGTGCAATATAATCAAAAAACAGTAGCGGCAAGCAAATACACCATAAATGAAAACCCCAATCAGGTTGTATGAGGAGGTGTTAGCCAATAGGCCTGTCCCAAGAGGGGAAAGGAGGGAGGGAAACCTGGACTGCAGCTGTATTAGCACTCGAACATCTACATTTATGGTAGGTGCAAAACTGTACTATGTTCATCATACATACAGCTGCAGTCATAACAGATGGGTAGAATCCCAAAGCTAAAAAAGGGGTGGTAGGCACTAGGTGGAACTAGTAGGAGCCAGGATGCCCTGCAAGACTGCAGTGGCAAAGCCTGCTCTAGTTTTGGAGAATAATGGTAGGTGGTAGTGCTTGGAGAAGGTATGCACAGAACTCCAAGTGGCTGCTTCCAAAATATCTTTGGTAGGAACTCCTCTGAGGAAAGCTGCAGAGGTAGCCGTGGCCCTTGTGGAGTGACATCTGATGCCTGCAGGCACAGTTTTACCATGAAAAGAGTAACAAAAGCGTATGCAGTGGGCTATCCATTTTGAGATTGTCTGTTTGGAAATTGGCTTCCCTTGAGCTCCTATAGCATAGGACACAGAGTTGTTCTAATTTTCTGAAAGGCTTTGTTCTGTCCAAATAATAACTCAGAATGTCCAAGGAATGTAGTAGTCTCTCCCCTTTGTTTTAAGGATTAGGGTAAAAGGTAGGTAAGTGGATAGCCTGATTCAAAGCTACCCTGGATACCACCTTTGGCATAAAGGACAGATTGGTTCGTAAGGAAACTCTGTCCTGATGGAAAATGATGAAATGCTGCACAGTCATGAGGGCTTGTAGTTCCGATACCCTGCAAGCTGAGGTGATCGCCAGAAGGAAGGCTGTTTTCCAGGACAAATATTGCAAATCTGTTGAGGTAGCTGGCTCAAAAGGAGGCAAGGTCAGCTTTTCTAGAATGAAATTGAGGTCCCAAGCAGGTATTGGCTGTTTCCTTGGGGGTTTTATATTCTTAGCCCCTCTGAGGAACTGTCTTAAGAGGGGGTGAGAGAATAAAGGAGGATCAGTGTTGTATTCTGCAGAAATGGCTGAGGCATGGATTTTGATGGAGGAGAATGAAAGTCCACTGCTTAGCAGCTCAGATAGATACTGTAATATGAGGTAAATTCAGTATTCCAGGATTCTGGCCCTTTTTCTCATTCCAGGCACAAAACCGTTTCCATTTTGCGGAGTAAGCTTTCCTAGTAGAAGGCCTTCTGGCCTCCAAAATGATATCCTGCACCTCCTTGGAGAGTAGGGTCTGTTGTGAAGTTAAGGAATCTTCCATGCGGCCAGATTGAGTGTTTTCAGCTGACTGTGAAGAGTTTTGAAGCTGTGCTGAGTCAGAAGAAGAGGCATTAGAGGTAGGGTCCATGGTGGGGAATGCGTCAGGCTCCTCAGGAGTGGGTACCAGTGTTGTCTTAGCCAGTCTGGAGCAATGAGAATCATCTTTGGTCTGTCTGCTCTGGTTTTTAATAGAACTTTGGGCAGCAGAGGAAGAGGTGGAAAGGCATAAACTGTCATTGTTGTCCAACTGAAAGAGAGCGTCCACTCTCCAGGCCTGTGGATGAAAAGTCCTTGAGCAGAATTTTGTCAATTGGTGATTTTTGTGGGAGGCAAAGAGATCTATGTCTGGCCTTCCCCATGCTTGAATTATCTCTGTAAAAACTTGAGGGTGCAACTTCCATTCGTGTGGGTCTGTCATATTTCTGCCTAGGTTGTCTGCCAGCATGTTTTCCTTGCCTGGCAAGTACTGTGCTTGAAGTTCGATTTGTAATTCCAGAGCCATGTTCCAAAGTGACATGGCCAGCCTGCATAGAGGGTATGAATGGGTTCCTCCCTGTTAGTTTATGTACCACATTACTGTGGTGTTGTCTGTCCTTATCCACAGTTGACCTGGATGCAGAAGGTCTTTGGAAGCTATAATAGCATTTATTACTGTTAGCATTTCCTTTTGATTGAAGTGTAGGTGCTTTTCATTTTGGGACCATTTGCCCTGAATGCACCGATCTGTCATGTGCGCCCCCAAGGCGTAGTCCGAGGCATCTGTTGTGATGACTTGATTTGCTTGAGGCTTGCAGAATGGGAGACCTGTGTTTCTTTGGCATGCTTGAGCCCACCACAGAAATTCCTTTTGAAGACATGGAATCAGTGGTTTTATTGTTTTCAAACTGTGGCTGTGTTGAGACCATAGGTTTTTCAGGTACCATTGAAGTTTCCTCATATGCAGCTTTGCACATGGGATTAGTAGGATGCAAGATGCCATGAATCCCAGAGCCTGCAGGATTTTCCTTGCAGTCAGCCTGGTGAAATTTGCTAGTTTTCTGAAGTATTGAGTTAGTTGCCCCTGTTTCTCTGGCGTGAGGTAGGCCATCTGGGTGTTTGTGTCCAAGTTGGCACCCAGGAAAATTATTTTTTAATAGGGTATTAGCCTTGATTTCTTTTTGTTGACTGTGTATCCCAGAGAATTCAACAACATTATTACAAAAGCCAGATGTTTCAGAAGTATGTGCTTGCTGTCCGCTTGGATCAGGCAGTCGTCCAAATATGGGTATATTTGTATCCTTTGAAGTCTGCAGTAAGCAATTACTGATGCCAGGCATTTCATGAATACTCTGGGCGCAGTAGATAAGCCAAAGGGCAATGCAGAGAATTGATAATGGGTTGAACCTGCAAGAAATCTGAGTTATCTTCTGCAATCTTGTCTGATTGGGACATGCAGGTATGCCTCCTTGAGGTCCAATGTTACCAGCCAAGACTCCTTGCCCAGCATGGGAAGAAGCTGCTGTAATGTGAGCATCTTGAATTTTGGCACGAGTAAAAATGTGTTTAGGATGGATAGGTCCACAATAGGTCTCCAATCTTTTCCCTTCCTTGGTACCAGGAATAGTCTGGAATAAAAACCTTGACCTTGTTCTTGTGCAGGTACCTCTTGAATAGCTTTCATGTCCATGAGATCTGAAATTTGTCTTTGTGCCTCTGCCCTTTGATTGTGTGGCAGTTTGGCATGCCTCTCATTTGTGGAAGGGTGTGAAAATGGAATCTGTAGCCTCTGTTTATAATGTCCAGGATCCATTTGTCTTTTGTGACAATATGCCAATTTTTTGAAAATAATGACAGTTTTCCGCCTAAGGGTGCTGCCATTTGAGCCTTGCTTGGCATGCAAAGGGGAAAGTCATTGGGTTTGCTTTCTGGATGGCTGTGAACTATCCTCACCACCTCTTTGTGTAGGAGCTTGCCATTGTCTGCCTCTAAACGATCCTTGAGATTGCCTTCTGCCCCTCGGGCGCCTGTATCTACCTCTTTGGGGTCTGTCCGTGGCTGGAAAGGACCAATTTTTGGAAGGCCAATTTCTACTGAAACGTGGAGGTTGTGCCTGTAGAAAATCTTTCACTGTTTGCAGTGATTTAGCCTTTTCCTCCATTTTCTTTAATGCCTCCTCAGCTTTAACACCAAATAATACATCTTTTTGTAGAGGGGCATCTAGTAATTTAGCTTTGACATGATCTGGTAAGGTTTGCTCCTTGAGCCAGGCATGTCTACGTATGACTGATCCTGTAACAGCAGCTCTACATGAAGCCTCTAGAGCATCAAAACCACATTGCAAGGTATGTTTATCCACTTGTTCTGCACTATGCATCAAATCCTGTAACTCCTTCAAGTCTGGTTGTTCAGGCTGTGCCATTTTGCTTCTCAACTGTGATAACAGAAACTGTTGGTACTTTAACATATGGAACTGGCAGTTTAATGCCCTCATGGTTAAGGTGGCTGAGGTGTATACCTTTTTTCCCCACCTTTCTAAAGCTCTGGAATCTCTTTCTGAAGGTAATGGATTTTTAGCAGTGGAGGCCTCAATTCCCTTGGGGCCCTGTGAGATAGTTTCTGGGACAGCCGCATGGCTTTTGTATAAGAATTGGTGTGAGTCAGGAACCCAGTAGTACCTGTCAGGCTTGACTGGGGCTGGAGGTAAAGAGTCTGGGTTAAGGCAGGCCTCCAAATACACATCATCTAGTATGTCTAAGACAGGAGGTATAGCCAGAGGCCTGTGCTGAGGGAGCAAGAGAAAATCCGTAAGACTTTTCTTGGAGTCTGAGTACTCTTGGCCTTCCCAGTGGAAGTGTTCCCTCAAGGTATGCAAGGTTTCCCCAAAAGAGTAATCCTCAGGGGGGGAGATGGAGGGAATGGACTCCTCTGCATCAGAATCTTCAAAAGGGGAGTATGAATGTTCCTGTTTATCAGAGTGCTCTGAAATAATGGAGGCCTGGTCCGAGGAGGGGTATTCTTCCTCCACTCTGGGCCTTTTGTCCGGGGGGGGGGGGGGGTTGAGAACCCCTGATAAGAGTAATCAAATCCTCAGCCATTTTGAGCATCTGTTTTTTAGGCATGGGGCCTGGAGAAGGGCCCTGTGTAGCTTGTCTCTTAGAATGCATGGCTGCTTTAGACTTAAGTGAAAGCCTTGATGGACAAAGAGGAAGGCCTGAAGACACCTTGAGAGGTGGCAGACCTGTCTAAACATTGAGTTTCACCGCCTAGAGAGGCTTCGGTATCGGTAGTCGGGGTGTGGGCCGAGGAGCCTGCGACCTCGGGTACAGTAGACACCGCCAATGAAGTGTCGTCGGTAGTCAGGGGCTGAGTAGGCACCTCACTGAGAACCGGACCACCTGTAATCGGCTTTGGCGTGGTGTCGGTAGAAGCCATGGACCTCGAATGTCGGTCCTTATCTTTGCGTCTTTTACTCAAAACTGGAGTCGGAGTATCTGACGACATAATGGAATTAAATTTTTTGCCAAAATAATGTTGGGCGAACTCCGCCCGACGTTTAATGGTGCGTCTGTTGAATGTAGCACAAAAATGACAGGCCGAGATGCTGTGGTCTGGGCCTAACCAAGGAATGCAAAGGGAATGAAAATCCTTATGCGGTATTTGCTTCCCACATGAAATACAATTATTAACTTTGTCTGACATCGGTCTGAGGCAAGAAAAGTTTCCCCAACAGGGTACTTAGCTTTCAAGAAGACTTCGGTTGCAAAATTTTCGTAATTTCAGGAGCTGGCCGACCGGCACTTGCGAACTGCTTCTGCTTCGGGCACCGCGCAGCAAGAAAGACTGAAGAAAATGGCGTCGGCTGGTTCTTTTATACCCCTGTCGCACTGACGTCAGGGAAGAAGCGACGACAACTGACGCCGGACCTAGACTTTGGAATTCAGCCGACCGAGGACCCGCCTGACGGCAGGAGAACCCATCTGTTATGACTGCAGCTGTATGCACGATGAACATCTGGTAATGGAAATAGCCTGCTTTGAAGCGGAGGTATCTTCTGCAAGATTCCCTGATTGAGATATGCAACAGGAAAAAACCAACCAGCGTAGACAAAAGAAGTAGGCAAACCAAAAGAAACTCCAGTTGCAAAGAAAAGTTAACGTATATTTAATAATAACGTTTTCGCTCCTAGAAACCCAAGAGCTTCTTCAGACATTAAAAAAAGGCGCCAAATGACTTTTATATACAAAAACACATGATGTCATTTCCTGTACAATTCCGAATAAAACATTCTTTCTTTAACCCAATTTTTTTAAAAATATATATAATAAAAAAATATATATATATATATCATATGTATATTTGTATTAAAAAGAAATGTTTTGTTTACCATGTTGGTTAAACATATGGTCTAACCCCTAAAGAAATTAAGGGAAACCAATTGTTTAATATTTTAATTTTAGTTTTACCTCCACATGGAACCTTAATTAAATATTAAGACAAAACAGTACCAAGTACTCGATTCCTTAACAAATAAACTAAAGTAATTCTTTATGCCCCATTTGGTTGTTTCTTATGGGTAAACCAATACGCATCCAATCAATTTAGTTAAGCCTGCACGCAAAACACTTAAAGGAAAATACCAAAAGTAAAAAATATTCAATAAAGGGTAGTCACAAATATTTAACATACATCCAAAATTACCCATTTTTCCAAAAGTGGATAAAAAAAGTGGTATCAATTCCTAAGGTACCTTAATATTTAATTAAGGTTCCATGTGGAGGTAAAACTAAAATTAAAATATTAAACAATTGGTTTCCCTTAATTTCTTTAGGGGTTAGACCATATGTTTAACCAACATGGTAAACAAAACATTTCTTTTTAATACAAATATACATATGATATATATATATATATTTTTTTATTATATATATTTTTAAAAAATTGGGTTAAAGAAAGAATGTTTTATTCGGAATTGTACAGGAAATGACATCATGTGTTTTTGTATATAAAAGTCATTTGGCGCCTTTTTTTAATGTCTGAAGAAGCTCTTGGGTTTCTAGGAGCGAAAACGTTATTATTAAATATACGTTAACTTTTCTTTGCAACTGGAGTTTTTTTTGGTTTGCCTACTTCTTTTGTCTACGCTGATTGAGATATGCAGGTAAGCCTCTTAAGTCTAGAGTTACCAACCAGGCATCCTTGCCCAGCATAGGCAGTAAAGTATAGTTTTGTACCTACCATAAATGTAGATGTTCGAGTGCTCATACAGCTGCAGTCATAACAGATGGGTTATCCTGCGGTCAGGCGGGTCCTCGGTCGGCCGAATTCCAAAGTCTAGGTCCGGCGTCAGTTGTCGTCGCTTCCTCCCTGACGTCAGTGCAGAAGGGGTATAAAAGAGGCAGCAGACGCCATTTTCTTCAGTTTTTCTTGCCCCAGATGTCAGGTGCCCCCAGAAGGAAGGCAAACATAATGTTATGCAAATATGCAATGTTGATAAATCAAAAACAGTAGTTGCAAGCAAATACACCATAAAAGAGTACCCCAAAAGGTTATATGAAAAGGGTTTGTCATAAGGCCTGTCCTAAGAGGGGTTGGAGGAGGAAACCTGGACTGCAGCTGTATGAGCACTCGAACATCTACATTTATGGTAGGTACAAAACTGTACTATGTTCATCGTGCATACAGCTGCAGTCATAACAGATGGGTAGAATCCCAAAGCTAAGTAAGGGTGGTAGGCACTAAGTGGAACTAGGAGGGGCTAGCATGCCCTGCAGGACTGCTGTGGCAAAGCCCGCTCTAGATTTAGAGTATAGTGGGAGGCGATAGTGCTTGGAGAAAGTGTGCACTGAACTCCAGGTGGCTGCTTCCAAAACATCCTTGGTAGGGACCCCCCTGAGGAAGGCTGCAGAGGTAGCTGTGGCTCTGGTGGAGTGGGATCTGATGCATGCAGGCACAGTTTTTCCATGAGAGGAGTAACAAAAGCGTATGCAGTGGGCTAGCCATTTTGAAATTGTCTGTTTGGAAATAGCCTTGCCTTGAGCACCTGCAGCATAGGACACAAAGAGTTGCTCAGATTTTCTAAATGGCTTTGTCCTGTCCAAATAATAACGAAGTTGTCTGTGAATGTCCAAGGAATGTAGTAGTCTTTCCCCTTTGTTTTGTGGATTAGGATAAAAGGTAGGTAAGTGGATAGTCTGATTCAAAGCTACACTGGATACTACCTTTGCCATAAAGGTAGGGTTGGTTCGTAAGGAAACTCTGTCCTGATGGAAAATGATGAATGGTTGCACAGCCATGAGGGCCTGTAGCTCCGAAACCCTGCGAGCTGAGGTGATAGCCAGAAGAACGGCTGTTTTCCATGACAAGTACTGTAACTCTGATGAAGAGGCTGGCTCGAAGGGAGGAAGGGTCAGCTTTTCCAATACGAAGTTGAGGTCCCAAGCAGGGACTGGTAGTTTCCTTGGGGGTTTTATATTCTTTGCCCCTCTGAGGAACTGCCTTAAGAGAGGATGAGAGAATAAAGGAGGATCTGTGTTGTATTGTGCAGAAAAGGCTGAAGCGTGGATCTTGATGGAGGAGAAGTAAAGTCCATTGTTTCACATCTCAGCTAGATACTGTAAAATTTGAGGTATATTTATTACCCAAGGATTCTGTCCCTTCTTTTGATTCCAGGCACAAAATTGTTTCCATTTGGCGGAGTAGGCCTTTCTAGTAGAAGGTCTTCTGGCCTCCAAGATGACATCCTGCACCTCCTTGGAGAGGAGAAACTGTTGGGAAATCAAGGAATTCTCCATGCAGCTAGATTTAGAGTTTTGAGATGGCTGTGAAGAGTTTTGTAGTTGTGCTGGGACAACAGAAGAGGGACTAGAGGTAGGATCCATGGTGGGGAATGTGTCAGGCTCTTCAGGAGCGGATACCAGTGTTGCCTTGGCCAGTCTGGAGCAATGAGAATCATTTTCGGCCTCTCTGCTCTGGCTTTTAATAGAATTTTGGGCAGCAGAGGAAGAGGTGGAAAGGCATAGACTGTTAATGTTGCCCAATTGAAGGAAAGTGCATCCACTTTCCAGGCCTGTGGATGATAGGTCCTTGAGCAAAATTTTTTCAACTGGCAATTTCTGTGGGTAGCAAAGAGATCTATGTCTGGCTATCCCCACGCCTGAGTTATCTTTGTGAAAATTTGAGGAAGCAACTTCCATTCATGTGGATCTGTCATATTTCTGCTTAGGTTGTCTGCCAGTGTGTTTTCCTTCCCTGGCAGGAATTGTGCCTGTAGTTGAATTTTCAATTCCAGTGCTGTGTTCCATAGGGTCATGGCTTGCCTGCATAGGGGGTATGAATGAGTTCCTCCCTGTTTATGTACCACATCACTGTGGTGTTGTCTGTCCTTATCAATAGCTGGCCTGGATGCAGTAGGTCTTTGAAGGTCATAATAGCCTTTTGCACGGCTAGCATTTCCTTTTGGTTGATGTGAAGGAGCTTCTCTTTTCGTGCCCATTTTCCCTGAATGCACTGAGCTGTCATGTGTGCTCCCCAGGCGTAGTCTGAGGCGTCTGTTGTGAAGATTTGAGTTGCTTGAGGTACACAGAAAGGAAGACCTGTGTTTCTTTGGCAAGCTTGAGCCCACCACATAAATTCCTTTTGAAGGCATGGAATGAGTGGTATTAATTGCTTCCAAGCTGTGGCTGTGTTGAGACCATAAGTTTTTTAGGTACCATTGAAGTTTCCTCATATGCAGCTTTGCACATGGGATAAGTAGGATGCAAGATGTCATGAATCCCAGAGCCTGCAGGACTTTCCTTGCAGTTAGCCTGGTGTAAGTTGCCATTTTTCTGAAGTATTGAGACAGTTGCCCTTGCTTGTCTGGCGTGAGGTAGGCCATCTGGGTGGTTGTATCCAAGTTGGCACCCAGGAAAATTATTTGTTGAGAGGGTATTAGTTTTGATTTCTTTTTGTTGACTGTGCATCCCAGGAAGTTCAACTGTTTTATTACAAACGCCAGGTGCTGCAGTAGTATGTCCTTGCTGTCCGCTTGGATCAGGCAGTCATCCAGATATGGGTAGATTTGTATCCCTTGTAGTCTGCAGAAGGCGATTACTGATGCCAGGCATTTCGTAAACACTCTGGGCGCAGTAGATAAGCCAAAGGGCAATGCAGAGAATTGGTAATGGGTTGAACCTGCCAGAAATCTGAGGTATCTTCTGCAATCTTGTCTGATAGGGACATGCAGGTATGCCTCCTTGAGGTCCAATGTTACCAGCCAAGACTCCTTGCCCAGCATGGGAAGAAGCTGCTGTAATGTGAGCATCTTGAATTTTGGCACCTGTAGATATGTTTTTAGGATGGATAGGTCTCCAATCTTTGTCTTTCCTTGGTACCAGGAATAGTCTGGAATAAAACCCTTGACCTTGTTCTTGTTCTTTTGCAGGTACCTCTTGAATTGCTTTCATATCCATGAGAGCTGAAATTTGTTTTTGTGCCTCTGCCCTTTGATTTTGTGGCAGGTTTGGCATGCCTCTCATTTTTGGAAGGGTGTGAAAGTGGAACCTGTAGCCTCTGTCTATAATGTCCAGAATCCATTTGTCTTTTGTAACAATATGCCAATTTTTTCAGAATGTCAGTTTTCCGCCCAAAGGTGCTGCAATTAAAGCTTTGCTTGGCAGGTGTAGGGGAAAGTCATTGTGTCTGTTTTCTAAATGACTGATCTATCTTCTCCACCTCTTGGGGTTGGTGCTTGCCACTGTCTGGCTCTGAAAGATCCTTGAGGTTGCCCTCTACCCCTTGGACGCCTGTATCTGCCCCTTTGAGGTCTGTCCGTGGCTGGAAAGGACCAATTTTTTGAAGGCCAGTTTCTGCTGAAACGTGGAGGCTGTACCTGCAGCAAATCTTTCACTGTTTGCATTGATTTCACTTTTTCCTCCATTTTCTTTTGCACCTCCTCTGCTTTAACACCAAACAATACATCTTTTTGAAGAGGTGCATCTAATAATTTAGCTTTGACATGATCTGGTAAGGTTTGCTCTTTGAGCCAAGCATGCCTATGTATAACAGACCCCGTAACAGCAGCTCGACATGAGGCCTCTAAAGCATAAAAACCACACTGCAAGGTATGTTTACCCACTTGCTCTGCACCATGCAACAAATCCTGCAACTCTTTTAAATCTGGTTGTTCTGGTTGTGTCATTTTGCTTTTCAGCTGAGATATCAAAAACTGTTGATACTTTAACATATGGAACTGACAAGTTTAATGCCCTAATGGTTAAAGTGGCCGAGGTGTACACCTTTTCCCCCCACCTTTCTAAAGATCTGGAATCTCTCTCTGAAGGTAATGGGTTTTTAGCAGTAGAGGCCTTAATTCCCTTGGGACTCTGTGAGATAGTTTCTGGGACAGCAGTATGGCTTTTATATAAGAACTGGTGAGAATCAGGAACCCGTTAATACCTGTCTGGTTTAACAGGAGCTGGAGGCAAAGAATCAGGATTAAGGCTGGCTTCTGTGTACACATCATCCAATATATCTAAAATAGGAGGGATAGCCAGAGGCCTATGCTGGGGGAGCAGAAGAAATTCCCTTGCCTTTTCTTGGAATCCGAGTAATCTTGGCCTTCCCAGTGAAAGTGTTCCCTCAATGTATGCGGGGTTTCCCCAAAAGAGAAGTCCTCAGGGGGGGAGACAGAGGGAATAGACTCCTCTGCATCAGAGTCTTCGAATGGAGAATAGGCACAATCCTGGTCCTCAGATAGTTCTGAGGTAATAGAAGCTTGATCTGAGGAAGGGCAGTCTTCCTCTAATCTGGGCCTTTTGTCAGAGGGGGGTTGAGAACCCCTGATAAGAGTAATCAAATCCTCAGCCATTTTAAGCATCTGTTTTTTTAGGCATGGTGCCTTGAGAGGGTGTCTGAGGAACCTGTTTTTTGGTTTTCATGGCTGTTTTAGATTTAGTGAAGGCTTTAATAGAGAAGGAGGAAGGCCTGAAGACCCCTTGAGAAATGGCAGGCCTGTCCAAATTCTGAGTTTCCCCGCCTGGAGTGGCGTCGGTATCTGTAGTAGGAATGGGGGCCGAGGAGCCTGCGACCTCGGGTACTGAAGACACCGGTAATGCATAGTCATCGGTACTCAGGGGCTGCGTAGGCGCCTCGCTGAGTACCGGAGAACCGGTAGTCGGCCTTAACGTTGTATCAGTAGGTGGTGCGGACCTCGTATGCCGGTCCTTATCTTTGCGTTTTTTGCTCAAAACTGGAGTCGGAGTATCCGACGACATAATATAATTAAATTTTTTGCCAAAAAAGTGAAGGGCGAACTCCGCCCGACGCTTAATAGTGCATTTATTGAATCTAGCACAAAAACGGCAGGCCGAGACGTCGTGGTCTGGGCCTAAGCAAGGTATACAGTAAGAGTGGAAATCCTTATGCAGTATTTGCTTCCCACATGAAATGCAATTATTAACTTTGTCTGACATCGGTCTGAGGCAAGAAAAGTTTCAACGGGTACTTAGCTTTCAAGAAGACTTCGGCTGAAATACTTTCGTAAATCTCAGGAGCTGGCCGACCGGCACTTGCAAACTGCTTCTGCTTTGGGCACCGCGCGGCAAGAAAGACTGAAGAAAATGGTGTCGGCTGCCTCTTTTATACCCCTGCTGCACTGACGTCAGGGAGGAAGCGACGACAACCGACGCCGGACCTAGACTTTGGAATTCGGCTGACCGAGGACACGCCTGACGGCAGGATAACCCATCTGTTATGACTGCAGCTGTATGCACGAAGAACATCTGTTGTAGAGTCAGCATCTTGAATTTTGGAATGTCCAGGAAAGTATTTAGAATGGATAAGTCCAGAATTGGACGCCATGATTTGTCTTTTCTGGGTACCAGGAAAATTCCTGAATCTTGTCCTTTTTACTTTTTTGATACTGGTTGAATAGCCCCCATATCCATGAGGGACATAACTTGTTTCTGGGCCTCTGCCCAATGATTTGAAGGCAGATCTGGCCATCCGTTTGGAATTGTCTATGTGTGGAAATGAAATCTGTATCCCTGGGATATTATATTTCAAACCCACTTGTCCTGAGTAATTACATTCCAATTTTGTGCAAGAAGTGCTAGTCCCCCCCAAGATAAGTGCTTGGAAATGGCAGAGGAAAGTCACTGAAACTGTTTACCGTAGGGGGTGCCTTGCTACTTCCAGATTTGGAGGTGGAGGCACCCCATTGTTTTGTTTTATAAGTTCCTTGTGACTGAAACCTGGAGACTTTGGAGTGTCTGGGTTTGACCTGAACAGCTCTGTTGGGTACTGGAAAGGACCTATTCTTAGTAGGCCAGTGCCTACTGAACCAGGGTGGCTGCACTTGTAGGAAACCTTTTACAGTTTGCATAGATTTAGCTTTGTCTTCCATCTTTTTCAAAACTTCTTCTGCCTTATTACCAAATAGAATGTCCTGTTGTAAAGGGGCATCCAACAATTTTGCTTTAACATGATCAGGCAGATTTTGCTCCTTGAGCCCATGCCTTCTTATCACGGATCCAGTTACGGCGGCCCTGCAAGAGGCCTCCAAGGAATCAAAACCACATTGCAAAGTATGCTTTCCAATTTGTTCAGCTGAATGCAACAAATCCTGGACCTATTTTCCACATAGTCAGAAATCAACATAATTTTCTGTTTCAGTAAGCCCATGACATGCTGTTGATATTTAAGCATATGAAATTGACAGTTTAAAGTCCTGATTGCCATGGCTGCAGATGTGTAAACCTTCTTACCCAATCTATCCAGCGCCCTGGAGTCTCTATTAGAAGGGGTAGGATTTTAGCAGAAGAAGCCTTAACACCCTTGGGACCCTGAGAAATTATTTCAGGGTCAGCAGTAGGGTTTTTAAAAAGAAACTTGTGGGAGTCAGGAACCCTATAATATCTATCTGGCTTACTAGGAGCTGGAGGCAGGTAACCAGGAGCCATGCTGGATTCTGAGAAAACATCAACAATGTCTAAAACAGGAGGTATAGTCAAAGGCCTATGCTGAGGAAGGAGGAGGAAATCCCTAAGCCTCTTTTTGGATTCTGAAAAATCCTGACTCTCCCAATGAAAATGTTCCCTTAAGGTATACAAAGTTTCTACAAAAGAAAAATCCTCAGGAGGAGAAGCAGAAGGGATGGATTCTTCTGCATCAGAGTCCTCATAAGGTGGAGTAGAAAATTCCTGATCAGAAGAGGAATCAGAAGAAATGGAAACCTGATCTGAAGTTTCATAATCGGTGCCTTGCCTAGACCTCTTAGCAGGAGGGGGTTGGGAACCCCTGATCAAGTTAACTAAATCCTAAGCCATTTTGATCATTTGTTTTTTAGGCATAGGGGCCTGAAAACGTGGCCTATGCGTCAGTTTTTTAGATACAGAAGTTGGTTTTGGCCTTGTTTTTGATGATGGCGTCGGTTTAATATACAAATCTTTAGGCCTGAAAACACCCCCAGAAGCCGGTGCCTGCTCAGCGGCTCCAGACCCATCTAAGGGAGAGACGTCCGCGGGTTCAATACTTCAAGTGTCTCGTGGCATACCGGACTCCAAATGGGTCTCGGTAGAGGCCTGCGAATCAAAAGTAGCGGGCATTAGGGGCTGCGACAGTGCCTCCCTGAGTACCGGCGAACCGGTGACTTGCTTAGGATAAGCTTCGTCGTCAGTTTTGGACCTCAACTGTCTGTCTCTGTCTTTTTCTTTGCATTTTTTGTGAATTCCAGTAGTCAGATTGCTAACAGACGACATTTCTGGATAGTTAAATCTTGAACCAAAATATTTAGAAGCAAAAATATATCGACGCTTAATAGTGCGTTGGTTAAATTTAGCATAAAACCGACAGCAAAGCACGTTGTGGTCAGGGCCTAGGCAAGGAATACAGAACAAATGAAAATCCTTATGAGGTATTTTGCTTCCCACAAGTAATGCAATTACTGACATCGGTAAGAAGCAAGAAAAATTTTCCCCAACGGGGTACTTAGCTTTAGGTTGAAGACTTTGGTTCTGAAACTCGAAAACGAAAATTTCAGGAGTCAGACGACCAGCACTTGCGACATGCTTCTGCTTCGGGCACTGTGCGACAAGAAAGACAGATTAAAAATGGCGTTGGCTGCATGTTTTATACCCCTGATGACCTGACGTCATGGAAGAAGAGACAGCAACCCACGCAGGACCCAAGACTGTTATTCAGGCCAAGTGAGGGCAACCTGCCAGCAGATTACCCCAAATGTAATGACTGCAACAGTGAAACACGAAGAACATCAGACAGGATTTGTCCATCCCCCCATTTGTTAACATACCAGAGGACTGTCACATTGTCTGTGAACAGCTTCAGAGGTTCTGGTTGGAATACGGGGTGGAAGGTCTGTATGGCCAATAGCAGCACCCTCAATTCCCTTATACTGATGTGCTCCTTCAGTTGAGAGGGAGACCAGACCCCTTATGCTTTCAAGTGGCCAAAGGTTGCTCCCCAGCCTACGGCTGAGGCGTATGTGAAGATCTCTTGGCAGGAGGATATAAGGGGAGTCCTGGGATGAGTGACATTATGTATCCACCACTGAAGTTTTCCTACATACCACTGCCATTTTCTCATGTGGAGTTTGGCTCTAAGGGGCGCATGGGATTGGCGGATGCCATGAGGCCCAAGACCCTGAGGAACTCTCTTGCTGTAATGTGGTGAACCAACAGAAGATTTCTGAAGTAAGGGGTGAAGTCTCGTACCATTTGTGGGGGGTAGGGAGGCCTTCACAAGATCTGTTTGTATACTGCACCCCAGGAAAATCTGATCCCGTGAACAGGTGAAAGCTGATTTCTTTAGGTTTACGGTGAACACCTGACTTTGCAGAAGCTTGATGGCAAGGGCAATATTTCATTCCAACTCCTCTGTAGAGGTAGCTAGGAGGAGGAGGTCATCCAGATAAGGAAAAAGTCTATTTCTGAAGTTTGCAGTGGTTAATCACACGAGCTAGGCATTTGCTGAAGACCCTTTGTGTGGGAAAAAGTCCAAAGGGCAAAGCACAGAACTGAAAATGCCATCACAACAGAGAGAAGCATAAAAACTTCCTGTAGTTGGGATGGATGGGGATTATACAGATATGCATCTTTGATATCCAGGGTAATCATGAAAGCTTGAGGCAGAAAAGTGGAAAAAGAATCTGGAGGGTTAGCATGAGGAAAGTGGGTACCCTCAGAAAGGTAGCGAGATGGTGCAGGTCGAGGATGGGTCTACAGGGACCTTCTTTCCTGGGCACCATGAACAACCTGAAGTAAAATCCTTTTCCTATTTGGTTTTTGGGAACACTCTGGATGGTCCCTTGGTTCATTAATTCTAACAGAACCTCTGAGAAAAAGGGTAGTTGCTCCTCGGGAGGTTAAAGAATGCCTCTTAAGGACAACACGAGATCACATACCATAAAGTATCCTTTTTGAATAATGTAGAGGACCCAAGAGTCTTGTGTTATGCTTTCCCAGGCTGGTAGGGACAGGAGAAGGTGCTAGAAAAGTTGAATGTGGGTGAGGGGGTAAACAGTCAAAGAGAGGACGGACTGTCTGGAAAGGGCCACTTACGTGGTGGAGTTGCTGGAGGGGCTCTAGGCTGTTGTGGTCTCCTGTCACTCATTTTTGCTCTGACCTGTGGGTGATGTGAAATTATCCTTGCAGGAAAATTTCTTTGGAACTTGGGTACTGGGGAAACAAATGTGTTTCAATTCCTTACCTTTTCCAGCAACGATTTGAACAAGTTAGCAGCTGCAGGTCCAAACAAAGCAGAGATATCCAAAGGAGCATCATAAATTTGGCTTTCATGTCTTCAGGTAAGGGCTGGAGTCTCAGCTAAGAGAATCTTAATACTGATCCTGGGCAGCTGCTCTGCGGAAGGCTCTGCAGGATCAGAGCTGTGTTTTATGCATACTACTTGAGAAGATGCACCAAGCAAAGTAGCAGCTAAGGTTTTATTTTCTGAGTCAGGTAGGTCTGCAATTACAGTACAGTTGTGTACACTTACCATAAATGTAGATGTTCGAGTGTATTCACTGTTTCAGTCATTACATTTGGGTAATCTGCTGGCAGGTTGCCCTCAGTCGGCCTGATAAACAAAGTCTTGGGTCCTGCGTCAGTTGTTGTCCCTTCATCCATGATGTCATGACGTCAAGAGTATAAAACATGCAGCTGATGCCAATACATCAGTTTTTCTTGCCCCAGATACCAGGTGCCCCCCAAATGGGAAGTAAAAAAAAAAAAAAAAAAAAAAAAAATATATATATATATATATATATATATATATATATATATATATAGATATAGATATATATATATATATATATATATATACACATACACACACACACATGTATGTATACAATTTAAAACACAAAAAATATACCACCAAACAAAAGCAAATACACCAAAAAGGCTTTTAAGTACAGTAAAAGAAAGGAGAGGTACAGTAAGAGAAAAACAGGGGGCTGGAGGGTGGGTAACCAGGACTGCAACAGTGAATACACTCGAACATCTACATTTATGGTAAGTGTACGCAAAGTACAGTTTTGTACCTACCATAAATGTAGATGTCCGAACTGGATAGCATCTGCAGTCATAACAAGTGGGTTGTCCTGTCGTCAGGCAGCCCTGCAGTCGGCCGGATTCCAAAGTCCGGGTCCGGCTTCGGCTGATGTCGCACTCCACCCGACGTCATCTCTGTTGGTCTTCGGGTATAAAAGCATCAGCCGACGCCATTTTCCTCAGTGTTTCTTGCCCCAGATGCCAGTAGCCCTCTTGCAGGGTAAAATTTGGATAGATGCCAATGTTTCCAAATAGATAGAGGTAAACACAACAATAAGCATATATGTACATATATACAAACAAATACACCATAAAGACTCCCCAACAGCTAGCTATTAGGAGGGTAAACACCCTAGGAGTACCACAGAGGGAAGGAGGGAGGGTAATCCTGACTGCAGATGCTATCCAGTTCGGACATCTACATTTATGGTAGGTACAAAACTGTACTATGTCCTTCATGGATGCATCTGCAGTCATAACAAGTGGGTAGAATACCATAGCCAACTAGGGAGGAGGATAAAGGTAGATTATGGTGTGTTTAGGATCCCTTGCAGTACAGCAGTGGCAAACCCTGCTCGGGATCTGGAATAAAGAGGCAAATTATAATGCTTGGCAAATGTATGCACGGAGGTCCAAGTAGCCGCCTCAATAATGTCTTTGGTTGCCACTCCTCGTAAGAAGGCTGTGGTAGTGGCTGTTGCCCTTGTAGAATGAGGTCTTATGTTCTGTGGAATTGGTTTTCCATGGAAGGAGTAACAGTATCGTATGCAATTTCCTATCCATTTGGAGATTGTCTGTTTGGAAATAGCTTTTCCTTCCCTTCCTGTTGCATAGGCTACAAAAGTTGGTCAGTCTTTCTGCTATTTTTGTTCTGTCCAAGTAGTAGCGTAGCTGTCTATGTACATCCAAGGTATGCAGTATTCTTTCCCTGCTGTTTTGTGGGTTGTGCCAGAAGGTAGGTAGGTGGATTGCCTGGTTTAAAGATACTCTGGATACCACCTTAGGCATAAATGTAGGATTAGTCCTCAAGGACACTCTATCTTGGTGGAAGATTAGGAAGGGTTGCACTGCCATTAAGGCCTGTAGTTCTGAAACCCTCCTTGCTGAAGTAATTGCCAGTAGGAAAGCAGTTTTCCATGACAGGTGTTGTAGGTCTGCTGTTGCTGCTGGTTCAAAGGGTGATAGTGTCAACTTTTCTAGCACAAAGTTTAAGTCCCAAGCTGGTAATGGTGGTTTCCTTGGAGGTTTTACATTCTTGATTCCTCTGAGGAACTGCCTGAGCAAAGGGTGCGAAAAACAGGTGGATCAAAGCTGTATTCTGCTGAAATAGCTGATGCATGTATCTTGATGGAGGAGTAGGACAGGCCTGAATGAAGAAGTTCGCCAGATACTCCAGAATGTTAGGCATATCTATGTTTGACACATCTTTTCCTCTTCGGTACTCCAAATGACAAACCTTTTCCATTTTCCAGCATAGTTCTTTCTTGTTGAAGGTCTGCGTGCTTCAAGAATAATGTCTTTAACTCTTTGGGAAAGTTCTGGATTGGCTGCTGCTATGTGATGTTCCATGCAGTCAGTTGCAGCGTTTTAGGTTTGGATGTATGATGCTGTAGTTGTTCTGAGTTAACATCAAAGGCATCAGGGTATTGGCCACATGTTGTTCGAGACATGCTCTTCAGTAGTGGGTACCAGTGTTGTCTTGGCCAGTTTGGGGCTATCAGGATTATCCTTGGACGTTCTTCCTTGATTTTTAGTAGTACCTTGTGTATCAAAGGAAGAGGTGGGAATGCATATGCTGTTAGGCCTTTCCAGTTGAAGGAGAGTGAGTCCACTTTCCATGCTACTGGGTGGAATGTCCTTGTGCAGAATTTTTTGAGCTGGTGATTGGGTGGTGTTGCGAATAGGTCTATCTGTGGCATTCCCCATTTCTTTGAGATGGTCTTGAAGATGTCCGGGTGCAGCTTCCATTCGTGGGCATCCGAAGTGGTTCTGCTTAGTATGTCTGCTAGGGTATTGTCTTTCCCCGGTACAAATATTGCCTGTAACTGAATGTTGTAGCTGAGTGCCAGGGTACACAGCTCCAAGGTCATTCTGCATAGGGGGTATGAATGAGTGCCTCCCTGTTTGTTGATGTACCACATGACTGTGGTGTTGTCTGTCCTTATCATCAACTGGCCCTCTTTGAGGAATGGTTTGAACTTTTGGATTGCCAGTTTTACTGCCAGCATTTCTTTTAGATTGATGTGCAGGTGAAGTTGATCCTGTGTCCACAATCCTTGCACGCATTTGTCCAGCATGTGGGCCCCCCATCCTAGGTCTGAAGCGTCTGTTGTGATGGTCTGGCTTGGTTGACATCTGCGGAAGGGCAGGCCTGGGTTTGACTGGCATGCCTGAGCCCACCATAGGAACTCCTGTTTTAAGCATGGAATTAGTGGGATTTCTGTTTCTAGACTGTGTCTGTGTTGGGACCATAAATTCTTTAGGTACCACTGTAGTTTCCTCATATGTAGTCTGGCAAATGGGACCAAGATTATGCATGATGCCATGAAGCCCAAGGCCTGTAGAAATTTTCTTGCTGTTAACTTGTTCAGTTTTGTTAGTGCCAAGAAGTAAAGAGGAAGTTCTTTTTGTTTTCTGTAGTCAGGAATGCCATTTGTTGTACTGTGTCCAATTCGCCCAAGAATGTCCTTGTTTGGGATGGTATCAGCCTTGACTTTTGTAAATTGACTGTGTATCCCAGTCCTTGTAGCAAGTAAATGACCCTTTGTAAATCTGTTGTCAGCTTGCTTTTGTTGTCCCCTTGTAGCAGGCAGTCGTCCAGGTATGGGTAAATTTGAATTCCTGTAGTCTGCAATGGGCGATTACTGATGCCAGGCATTTTGTGAATACTCTGGGCAGTAGATAAGCCAAAGGGCAATGCTGAGAATTGATAGTGCTCTGATCCTGCAAGAAATCTGAGGTATCTTCTGCAGATTGGTCGAATGGGGACGTGCAGGTATGCCTCCTTGAGATCTAGAGTTACCAGCCAAGACTCCTTGCCCAGCATGGGAAGAAGTTGCTGTAGGGTCAGCATTTTGAATTTTGGGACAATGATGTATGTATTTAAGGTGGACAGGTCGAGAATTGGTCTCCAACTTTTTCCTTTCTTGGAACTAGGAATAGTCTGGAGTAGAACCCCTTTCCTTGTTCTGCTGTTGGCACTCTTTCCACAGCTCTCATGTTTGCTAACTCCATTATCTGGCGTAGAGCCTCTGTTTTTGATTTGGAGGTAGATTTGGCATTCCTCTTTTGACTGGTAAAGTGTGGAAGTGAAACCGGTAACCTTGATCTATGGTTTGTAAAATCCACTTGTCTTTTGTTATGTAGTGCCAGTTCTTTGAAAATAAGGTTAACTTTCCGCCTAGAGGAGCTGCTATTTGTTCCCTGGTAGGCGGATTTAGGATTAAGTCACTGTGGTTGTGCTGATGTAGTGGCAGTGGCTGTGTCTGTGCCTCTGTTGTTACCTTGCCACTGTCGTCCTCTGTAGGCACCTCCTCTGGATTGGTTTCTGCCTCTGGAACGTCTATTCGTGCCCCTTTGAAATTTTGTGGAGTCAGGAAAGGACCAATTTTGGCAGGCGAGTTCCTGCTAAACCTTGGGGTTGAACCTGCAAGAAATCTTTAACAGTTTGAACAGATTTTGCCTTTTCTTCCATTTTCTTCATAACCTGCTGGGCAGGTGTACCAAACAAACTTGTCTTGTCCATAGGAGCATCTAGCAACTTAGCTTTAACATGATCCGGTAAAGCTTGTTCCTTTAGCCATGCATGCCTTCTTATCACTGTGCCTGTCATGGCTGATCTAAATGAAGCCTCCAGTGCATCATAGCCACATTTTAAGGAATGGTTGCTAACCTGTTGTATGTTATTTACCATCTCTAATACATATTTCTTATCAAGAGATTCATCAGTAGTTAGTTTTTCAGTTAACTGATCAAGCATAAACTCTTGCTATTGTATCATGTGAAACTGACAGTTTAAAGCTCTAGCTGAGAGAGTAGCTGAAGTGTAGACCTTTCTACCCCATCTGTCTAGTGACCTTGCTTCCCTTTCAGAAGGAATGGGGTTTTAGCTGTGGTCGCGGCTACTGCCTTGGGACCCTGGGATATAGTTTCTGGGTCTGCAAGTGGGGCCTTGTAAAGGTGGTGATGAGTATCTGGCACCCTGTAAAATCTGTCTGGTTTGGCAGGGGCTGGGGGTAAAGAATCTGGAGCGGAGCAAACATCATTGAAAGCATCATCCACCACAGAGAGAACAGGAGGTATAGCTAAGGGCCTGTGCTGTGGGAGGTGCAGAAAGGTCCTAAGTCTTTTCTGGAGTCTGAAAAATCCTGTTGCTGCCATTGGAACTGTTCTCGCATGGCATGCAAGGTTTCCCCAAAGGAGAATTCTTCTGGTGGGAAGCAGCTGGAATGGATTCTTCAGCATCAGAATCTTCAAAATTGGAGAAGGGAGCCTCAGGCTGGTCAGTTATGCTGATTCATCAGCAGAATCATCAGAAGACACTGGCTCAGGGGCTCTGCCCTAGGTCTCTTCTCTGGGGGCTGAGAGGCCCTGTCTGGGTGAGATTGAGATCCTCTAATTAAAGAAATTAAATCTTCTGCCAAAGAAAGCATTTGAGAACTAGAAGAGGGCCTGGATGAGGGGGTTTAACAGGCACTGATTTAGTAGTCTTGGCTGCTTTAGCCCTGGCGAAGGCCTTAATGGACATGGCTGCTGGAGGCCTAGCAGCACCACGTGCTGGGGTAGAGACATCCAAGGGATGGTGTCTGATAAGTCAACCACCGTAGTGGGTAAAATTTCTGAGGTCGATTCAAGAATTGTAGCAGGGGCCTCAGTTGTAAGAATAGGTTCAGCTGTACTTTGAGCAGTTTTCTCGGTTTCGGCGAAACAGAGACACTCGTTTGCTTTGCCGTGGTTTCGGCGAAACCGCGGACCGCGAGTCGGTCTTTATCTTTGCGTTTTTGGAAGATTGGGTAGTCGGAGGATCCGACGGCATAATGTACGCAAAATCAGTACCGAAAAACTGTTCTGCAAACTCCGACCGACGCCTAAGCGTCGTCGGTTGAAAGAGGCACAGGCCGAACAGGCTGCTACGTCGTGGGCTGGGCCTAAACAAGGCAGACAGTAAGAGTGGAAATCTTTATGAGGTATTTGTTTCCCACAGGTTAAACAATTGTTAACTTTTTCTGACATCGGCTGAGGCAAGAAAGAGTCCCCAACGGGTACTTAGCTTTAGAAGTCTTCAAGTAGTATTCGGTAGAAGTAATCTCTGGATCCGACCGACCGGCACTTGCGAACAGCTTCTGCTTCGGGCGCCACGCGGCAAGAAAGACTGAGGAAAATGGCGTCGGCTGATGCTTTTATACCCGAAGACCAACAGAGATGACGTCGGGTGGAGTGCGACATCAGCCGAAGCCGGACCCGGACTTTGGAATCCGGCCGACTGCAGGGCTGCCTGACGACAGGACAACCCACTTGTTATGACTGCAGATGCATCCATGAAGGACATCCATACTATGTTCTTCGTGCTTCACTGTTGCAGTCATTACATTTGGGTAGAATCCCGAAGCTATGGTTGGGAGGACGGATTTATACAGCATTAGGAGCAGCTATAAGGCCCTGCGGGACAGCAGTAGCAAAGCCAGCTCTGGATTTAGAGAAGAGAGGTAAATGGTAATGTTTTGTGAACGTATGAACTGAGCTCGAGGTAGCAGCTTCTAGAATGTCTCTGGTAGGAACCCCTCTGAGAAAGGCTGCAGAAGTAGATGCAGCTCTGGTGGAAGGAAATCTGATCCCCTGGCGGATAGTTTTACCATGGTGCATATAGCAGAAAGGAATACAATGGCTTATCCATTTGGAAATAATCTGCTTTGAAACAGCCTTGCCCTCTGCCACTGCAGCAAATGCCACCAATAGTTGCTCAGATTTTCTTAGAGATGTTGTCCTGTTTAAGTAGAATCTAAGTTGTCTGTGTGCATCCAATGAATGCAGAATCCGCTCACCCTTGTTCTGCGGATTGGGAAAGAAAGTTAGCAGATATATGGTCTGATTAAGAGCCACACTGGATACCACCTTAGGCATGAAAGATGGATTGGTCCTGAGAGCCACCCTGTCCGGATAAAAAATAATGAAAGGCTCCACTGCCATAAGAGCCTGTAATTTTGAAATCCTTCTAGCTGAAGTGACTGCTAAAAGGAAAGCTGTTTTCCAGGAGAGAAATTTTAGGTCTGCAGTAGCAGCTGGCTTAAAAGGAGGGAGAGTGAGTTTTTCCAAAACAAAACTGAGGTCCCATGCCGGAGTTGGTGATGATCTGGTAGGTCTTAAATTTTTGGCCCCTCTGAGATACTGCTTTAGCAGAGGATGAGAGAAGAGGGGAGGTTTTGTGTTGTAATGAGCTTAAATGGCACAGGCATGGATTTTTATGGAAGAAAAAGATAGGTCCTTGTGAAGCATCTCAGTTGAGTATTGCAGAATCTGAGGAATATTGGGCATTGCTGTGCTTATTCCTTGTGACTGGTTCCAGGCACAGAATAGTACAGTTGTGTAAACTTACCATAAATGTAGATGTTAGAGTGTATTCATTGTTGCAGTCATTACATTTGGGTAATCCTGCTGGCAGGTTGCCCTCAGTCGGCCTGAACTCCAAAGTCTTGGGTCCTGCGTTGGCTGTCGTTGTCCCTTCACTGACATCAGGTAGTCAGGGGTATAAAAGAAGCAGCCAATGCTATTTTCTTTAGTTTTTCTTGCCCCAGATGTCAGGTGCCCCCTAAAAGGGTAGCCAAAATTTATAAATAAATATAAAATTACATGCAGCAATATAAACTTTACCTTCATCCACAAGCAAATACACCACATAGGTTGTATAAATCAGAGAAGTAAAGATAGGTTCCATCAGAAGAAAAGGGGGGGGGGGGTGGCGGGTGGGTAACCTGGACTGCAACAGTGAATACACTCGAACATCTACATTTATGGTAAGTGTACACAACTGTACTATGTTCTTCGTGTTTCACTGTTGCAGTCATTACATTTGGGTAGATTTCCAAAGCTATGGTTGGGAGGCTGGAGCTAAACAGCATTAGGAGCGGCTATGAGACCCTGCAGAACTGCAGTGGCAAAGCCTGCCCTGGATTTAGAGTAGAGTGGCAGAAGATGGTGCTTTGTAAAGGTGTGCACTGAACTCCAAGTTGCTGCCTCTAAAATGTCCTTGGTTGGTACTCCCCTGAGAAAGGCTGCTGAAGTGGCTGCAGCTCTGGTGGAATGTGTCCTAATGCCCTCAGGCACTGGCTTACCATGATATAAGAAGCAGAAACGAATGCAGTGGCCTATCATAGGTTCATAGGTTCATACTAGGCTATCTGCCCTGGGGCAATTATAAGCCTAGCCCGATTCTGTATGGCTTACGCCACCCCCTTGATTTGAGTATACTGTGCCCTTTTTTAAGGTTTAGTTTACTGTGCCTCTGTCTAATAGTGACACGGGAGTAATCACTGGGACAAACCTACGATCCCTCATCCCCAATCGAGATTCTTCTTGAAGAGATTCAGTGAGGTGCTCTGCCTCACATGAACTGGAATTCTATTCCAGAGCGAAGGGAGCCTCTGGGTTATGAACCTGTCCCTCCAGCAAGTTCTATTTATTTCTGTGCTGAGGTTCAAGTCCCTCGAGCGTGTGGCTCTAAGGGATTTAGATTTACTGAGGTGGAGCATGTCCATTATTTCTGGATTTGACATAGCTTTGTATGTCAGGCATAGATCGCCTCGAAGTAGGCGGTATGCAACTGAGTAGTGCTGGAGTTTTTTTTAACCGAGTAGTATATGACATCTGTTTGAGACCCTTGATCCTCTTGGTGAGATACTTTTGGGGTCTTTCTAATTGCTGCAGGTGTCGGGTAATGTACATCCCAAAAGGGGCATGGTATTCTATGATGGGCCTGATGAGGGATGAATAAAGGGGCACGATTACCTCTCTTGAGCTAGATGTGAAACCCTTCGTGATGAGGTGGGCTATGTAGAAGGTCTTTCTAACCACTTTGGCAATGTGGTTTTCAAAGGAGAGATTGCTATCAACTTGGGTCCCCAGGTCCCTAATAACTTTCTCTGTACTTAATGGGTTTCCGCCTATGTGGTAATTTGTGGGCACATTGTTTTTGCCAAAGGGTATGACTACATTTTTTGGCATTTAGCTTTAAACCATGGCACTGGCACCAGTTATCTGTCTCTGTGAGACCTTTTTGAAGGATGTTTGTGTCAGCTGGAGAGTTGATTATGGCCCAGTTTGCAGTCGTCTGCGAACTTGGTGAGCCATAGTCCTCCCACGTTGCCTGTACCTGGAAAAGTATACACCGAACAAGAGTGGTCCCAGGACAGAACCCTGTGGCCACTTGTGACCGGTTTCGAGTCTGACATGGCTCCAGCAACTCTCACTCTGTGGGTTCTGTCTTTGAGCCAGTTTGTCTTGTGACATAGGGGTTTATATTTAAGCTGGATAGCTTATCTATGATGCCCGAGTGGGGTATTGTGTCAAATGCCTTTGCAAGGTCCAGATAGGCTGTGTGGACTACCTTCCCTTCATCTATGGCTTTGGTGACTGTTTCAAAGAAGTCAACCAGGTTCAAAAGGCAGGATCTGCCCTTGACAAAGCCGAACTGGGTAGGATCTAGTGTCTGTAGGTCCCCAACGTCTTTGTTTATGAGCTCCATGATGATCCTCTCCATAGCCTTGCAGACTAAGCTAGTCAGGCTTATGGGGTGATAGTTTCCAGGGTCCGTAGATGCTCCACCTTTGTGGAGTGGGACCACTGTTGCTGTACGCCATTCTGTGGGCACATCCTGTAGTGAGGCTGAGATTGTATAGCTGTTTTATTTGAGGGATTAGTTCCTCTTGTAGTTCATGTAGGACGCAACCTGGGACGCCATCTGGTCCCATGGAAGCAGTGTTTTTGGCTTTGGAGAGGGCAGCCTTCACCTGAGCATCTGAGATGTTTGGCAGGCAGCCCTCTGCCGGGATAGATATTTGCTCTTTTGGGGGGGAGGGGGTGGAGAAGTTTGCACTGAACCTGTCTGCCAGGATATTGGTGATATCTGTGGGTTCAGTGTATTTTTTGTCGTTTAGAATCAACTCAGAACAAGTCTGGGAGTTGCATCCCAGGTTTCTAACATAACTGAAAAAAGCCTTATGATTGTCTTTGGTGTCCTGTGCAATTTTTGTCTCGAAGCTGGCCTTGGAGGATTTTATGAGGGATCGCAATTTTTTGCTAGTACTGATCAGAGATGCCTTCCCTATTAGGGATTTTGCTCTATCCTGTAGTAGCTTCCTCCTTCTGTTGTACAGTTTATTTATGGTAGGGTCCACCAGACTGGGCCTGCCTTGGATGATTGGGTCTTGGTTTTGTTTGGGATAGCATGATCCATGCATTCCTGGAGATGTCCGTAGAATGCATTTATATAGGATTCTGCAGTTTGGGCTGTAGTTTCCACTGGCCCTGGGGCCTTGAAGGATTCCACTTCGGTTTTGAGAAGTGAGAAGTTCGCTTTGAGAAGTTTTTCACTGTGGTTTTCTGGGCTGGGGTGGGGTGGGATGTGGACATCCAGTGAAATTAATTTATGGTCTGATCTTACCAATGAGGATATACTTCTGGTGTGGAGCATAGAGTCCCCATGTTGGTAATGATCAGGTCTAGTATGTTGTCCCCTCTTGTGGGAGTGGTGACTAGTTGTTCCATAGCATTTGAGTTTATAATTTCCAGGAATCTTTGGGCTAAGGTGCTGGGGCTTGAGTAGTGCTTCCAGTCAATGTTTGGGTAGTTGAAGTCGCCCAATATAATGGTGTTCGGAGAGATCTTCATGTTCTCCAATGTTTTCAGGAAAGCCGAATGGGATTCCTGACTGAGAGGGTGGTCTGTAGGATGCTATAAACTGAAAAGCAGTCTTGCCCACTGTTAGTTGCACATGGATGGTCTCAGATACTTCATGCAATGCCACTAACCTGGAGGTGTGGATATATCCTTGATAAATATGGAAACTCCCCCTCCTTTTGTGGTTCGGTCCAGGTTTTGGGGCCGAAAAGCATGACATGAGGTATAGCCTGGTAGAGCTGGGGTGCTCTCTGGAGCCTTGAACCAGGTTTCTGTCATTGCACAGATATCGATGTTCTCCATACTGAGGAGAGCTTCGAGTGCGTGCATCTTGAGGTTAAGACTTCTGGCGTTTAGCAGCATTACCCTTAGTTTCTTGTTCCTTGTGCTGTCTATGGGGGTGGGTTTGACTTTTGAGCCTTGCCTAAAAAAGGCACTATGGGGGTGGCAAGAGCCTTTGCCAATATCCGAAAGCCCAGTGGTGACAGGTGCAAGCCATCCCTAGAGAAGCAACGTGGCTTGTCGAGCATGTCATCCCAGGCTGACAGACACTGGATCCCCTTTGAATGACACCAAAATTTTAGCCAATTGTTAAAATCGATCATTTTGTCTTTGTACTGTGGCATCATTCTAGGCGAGGGTAAGATGCTGCTCAAGGTCAGGGTCATACCAGCCTGGGCTACATGATCAGAGAGCTCCTCTATGTCTCTTTTCATGTAGTCCAGGGAAGTACGTCTCAGGTCATTCACACCAGCATGTACAATGACTGAGTCATATTTGTATTTGCTTTGGAGTGGCCTGAGTGGTTGCGTTATGTGGCGGATCCTAGCACCCGACAGGCAGCTCACTGTGACCTTCTCTTTATTCAGCCTGGTGAGCGGGACGTCGGTGTGTCTGACAATAGAGTCACCTATAACAAGAGTATCAGGTGTGTTATTCAGCCTTAAGGGCTGTGGCTGCTTGGCACACTGACTTTGTGGGTTATGTGTTGTGTGTGTTTTGTTTTGAAGTAGCGTTTGCTTGGATGTCTGCTTTGGAGGTCTCTGTTGCTTAGGTAGATTTTTATTTAAAGCCTCCGAGTATGTTTTTGTGTATTTATGTGTTTATGTAACTATCCACTTTGAAATAGTCTGATTTGAGATGGCCTTTCCTTGTGATCCTGCAGCGTATGCCACTAGTAATTGCTCTGCCTTTCTGAAAACTTTGGTTCTGTCCAAGTAGAATCTTAGCTGTCTGTGTATGTCCAAAGAATGCAGAATTCTTTTCCCCTTGTTCTGTGGATTTGTATAAAAAGTTGGCAGATGAATGGTTTGGTTCAGAGGCACACTGGACACCACTTTAGGCATAAATGTTGGGTTTGTCCTCAGGGAGACCATGTCCAGATAAAAAATGATAAAAGGTTCCACATCCATGAGTGCCTGTAGCTCTAAAACTCGTCTTGCAGAAGTTATTGCTAGGAGCAGAGCGGTTTTCCAAGATAAAAACTTTATATCAGCAGTAGCAGCTGGCTCAAAAGAAGGCAGGGTGAGTTTTTCCAAGACATAGTTGAGGTCCCATGCAGGCATTGGTGATCTCCTTGGAGGCCTTACATTTTTGGCTCCCCTGAGGTACTGTTTTAATAAGGGATGAGAAAAGATTGGTGGCTCTGCATTGTAATGAGCCAAAACGGCAGAGGCATGAATTTTAATAGATGAGAAAGATAGGCCTTTGTCCAGCATCTCAGTTAAGTATTGTAAAATCTTTTTTTTTATTTGGCACAGCTGTATCTGTTCTTTGTGCCTGGTTCCAAGCACAGAATCTCTTCCATTTTCCAGCAAAAGATTTTCTAGTACTAGGACTTCTGGCTTCCAAAATGACATTCATCACAGCTTTGCTGAAAGGTGTGTTTTGTATGACTACATTATCTGCCATGCTGCCAGGTTTAAAGTTCTGAGCTGGCTGTGCAGGATCTGATTATTTTGCTGGGACAGTAGATGCGGTACTTGAGGTAAGTTCCAAGACGGGCATTGAGATAAGCTCCTTAATATTGGGTACCAGTGCTGGCGGGGCCAGTCTGGTGCAATCAGTATCATCTTTGGCTTCTCCTGTCTGACCTTTAGGAGTACCTTGGGGAGGAGAGGCAGAGGGAGAAAGGCATATACTGATAGTTTTTTCCAGCTGAACGATAGAGCGTCCACTTTCCATGCTTGTCTGTGATAAATCCTTGTGCAGAATCTCTTTAGTTGGTAGTTATGAGGGGAGGCAAATAGATCTATGTCCGGGCATCCCCATTTCCCTATTATCATGCTGAAGACTTGTGGATCCAGCTGTCACTCGTGGGGATCTATGAGGTTTCTGCTTAGTTAGTCTGCCAGAGTATTTTTCCTTCCTGGCAGGAATTGTGCCTGCAGATGTACTTGGTAAGTCAACGCTGTGTCCCACAAAGTCATGGCTAGTCTGCAAAGGGGGTAAGAATGTGTGCACCCCTGCTAGTTTATATACCACATGACCGTGGTGTTGTCTGTCTTTATCAGTAGTTGTCCTGGATGAAGTAGGTCCTTGAAGGCTGTCAGGGCATTTTGAACAGCTAGCATCTCTTTTTGATTGATATGTAGATGCATTTGGTTTGAGGTCTATGTTCCCTGAATGCATCTTCCTGCCATGTGGGCCCCCCAGGCATAATCTGATGCATCCGTTGTTAGTGTCTGCCTGGCTGGGGGTAACGGGAATGGCTGTCCCTTGTTTTGGTGACAAGCCTTTGCCCACCATCGAAACTCCTGTTGCAGGCAGGGAATGAGAGTAATTATAGTTTCCAGGCTGTGGCAATGTTGAGTCCAAACACTTATTTAGGTACCATTGAAGTTACCTCATATGTAGTCTTGCATATAGAATTAGTAGGATTCAGGATGCCATGAAGCCCAAAACCTGCAGAATTTTTCTTGCAGATAACTGGGCCTTTGTTGTCAACATTTTGAAATAGGTAGCCAGTTGCCTTTGTTTGTCTGCTGTGAGATAAGCCATCTGGGCAGTTGTATTTAAGCTTGCACCCAGGAATAAATTATCTCTTGAGAGGGTACTAGTTTTGATTTCCTTTTCGTTGACTGTGTACCCTAGGCATGTTAGAAGTTTTTTCACGAATGCCAGATGCTGTAGAAGGATGTCCTTTGTCTTTCCTTCAATCAGACAGTCGTCCAAGTAAGGATATATTTGTATTCCTCTTTGTCAGCAGAATGCAATTACTGGTGCCAGGCACTTTGTAAAGACCCTGGGTGCAGTAGATAAGCCAAAGGGCAGTGCAGAGAATTGGTAATGCATTGAGCCAGTCTTGAATCTGAGGTATCTTCTGCATATTTGTCTGATCAGGACATGCAGGTAATCCTCTTTTAGGTCTAAAGTTACAAGCCAAGCGTTCTTGCCCAGCATGGGCAGAAGCTGCTGCAAAGTCAACATTTTGAATTTTGGTATATCCAGGAATGTGTTCAGAATCGATAGGTCCAGTATTGGCCTCCAGGCTTGAGTAAAATCCTTGTCCCCGCTCTTGCTCTGGCACTTGCTGAATGGCCCTCATGTCCATGAGGGACGAGACTTGTTTTTGTGCCTCTGCCCATTGATTTTTTGGCAGATCTGGCCAGCCGTTTGTCTTTGGCAGGGTATGGAAATGGAACTTGTAGCCTTGTGACACAATATTTAGAACCCTCTTGTCCTGTGTTATAATGTACCAATTTTGTAAAAAAAAGTGCTAATTTTCCCCCTAAGGGTGCTGCCAGGAAAGAAGTGTGTGGTGCAGGCAGGGGGAAGTCATTGGGACAGTTTCCTGTACGGTTGTCATTTGTCTTCTCCACTTTTGGAGGTAGAAGCACCCCATAGCTTTGACCTGTATGAACCTTGCGGCTGGGATCTGCCTCTAGGGCGACTGCGTCTGCCCCTTTGAGGTCTGTCTGACACAGGAAAGGACCAATTCTTTGTTGGCCAGTGTCTACTAAACGTACGTGGCTGTACTTGTAAGAAATCTTTGACCGTTTGCATAGATTTAGCCTTGTCCTCCATTTTCTTTAACACCTTTTCTGCCTTAACACCAAACAAAGTATCATGCTGTAAAGGTGCATCTAATAATTTAACTTTAACATGATCAAGCAGATTTTGTTCCTTTAACCAAGCTTGCCTTCTGATTACAGAACCTGTAACTGTGGCCCTGAAGGAGGCCTCTAAAGAATCAAAACCACATTGCAAAGTATGCTTTCCAACTTGTTCAGCTGCATGTAATATATCCTGCATTTCCTTGTTTTCTGCACATTCAGAGTTTAACAACATTTTCTGTTTAAGCAATGCCATGACATGTTGCTGATATTTGAGCATATGAAACTGACAGTTTAAGGCCCTTATAGCCAAGGTAGCAGATGTGTAAACCTTTTATCCCCATCAATCCATTTTTTGCAGCGGAAGCCTTAACTCCCTTGGGACCCTGAGAAATAGTTTCTGGGTCTGCAGGAGGGTTTTTGAAAAGGAATTTATATGAGTCAGGAACCCTGTAATATCTGTCAGGCTTAACAGGAGCTGGAGGTAAGGAGTCAGGGGTAAGGCTAGACTCCGAAAAAACATCTACAATGTCTAGCACAGGAGGGATGGCTAGTGGTTTGTGCTGAGGTAGTAACAGGAAATCCCTGAGTCTCTTTTTAGATTCTGAAACATCTTGGCTCTCCCAGTGGAAATGCTCCCTCATGGTATGTAAAGTTTCCCCAAAAGAATAGTCCTCAGGAGGAGAAGTTGAAGGTATGGATTCTTCAGCATCAGAATCCTCATAGGAGGGAAAAGAATATTCCTGATCAGAAGAGGAATCTGAAGAAATGGAAACCTGATCTGTAGATTCATAGTCAGTCTCTTGCCTAGGCCTTTTATCAGGAGGGGGATGGGAACCCCTGATCAAGGTAATCAAGTCTTCGGCCAGTTTGAGCATCTGTCTTTTGGGCATGGAGGCCTGTCCTTGTGGCTCTTGAGTTTCCTTCTTTGCCTTTGATGGTGCTTTAGTCTTTGCCTTTGAAGTCGGTTTAATGTATAGCTGTTTGGGTCTAAATACACCCTCAGAAACCGGTGCCTGCTCAGCGGCTCCAGACCCATCTGAAGGGTTAGTGTCCGAGGCTCCAATACCTTGAGTTTTCAGCGGCATGGCAGACTCCACGTGGGAGTCCGTAGCGGTCATCAGGGGCAGCGAAAGCGCCTCAATGAGAACCGGTGACTGGCTTAGGAGAAGCTTTGTCGTCGGTTTTTGGGCCTCGGCTTTCTTTCTTTTTCTTTGCATTTTTTGTGAACTCCAGTAGTCGGATGGCTTTCCGACGACATTTCTGGATAATTAAACCTGCGTCCAAAGTAGTTTAAAGCAAAATCATACAGACGCTTAACAGTGCGTTGGTTAAATCTAGCACAAAACCGACAACCAAGAAAGTTATGATTAGGGCCTAGGCAAGAAATACAGTAAGAATGAAAGTCCTTATGAGGTATTTGCTTCCCACAAGAAATACAATTATTAACTTTTTCTGACATCGGTTCTGGAGCAAGAAAAAAATTTCCCCAACAGGGTACTTAGCTTTATAGAAGACTTCGGATCTGAAATTCGAACTCGAAAATCTCAGGAGCCGGCCGACCGGCACTTGCGACCTGCTTCTGCTTCGGGCACCGTGAGGCAAGAAAGACTGGAGAAAATGGTGTCGGCTGCTTCTCTTATACCCCTGACGACCTGACATCAGGGAAGGGGAGACGACAGCCAACGCAGGACCCAAGACTTTGGAATTCAGGCCAACTGAGGGCAACCTGCCAGTAGGATTACCCAAATGTAATGACTGCAACAGTGAAACACGAAGAACATCTTTTCCATTTGTCAGCATAAGATTTTCAAGTACATGGCCTTCTAGCCTCCAAAATGACATCCATCGCAGGTTTGCTGAGGGATGGCAAGGGTGAAATTAGTTGATTAGCCATGCTGCAAGATTCCAAGTTTGGAGCAGAGTATGCAGAATTTGGTAGTTCTGCTGAGACAGTAGGTAAGGTGTTTGAGGCAGGTGCCACGGAGGAAGGTGTGACAAATTGCGCAGGAGTGGGTACCAGTGTTGGCGAGGCTAGTCTAGAGCAATAAGAATCATTTTTGGTTTGTCCTGTCTGAATTTTAGTAGAACTTTGGAGAGCAGAGGCAGAGTTGGAAAAGCATAGACTGATAGGTTTTTCCAGCTGAAGGATACATCATCCACTTTCCAAGCTTTTTTGTGATGATTTCTTGTGCAGAATTTGTCTGATAGTTTTGGGGAGAGGCAAAAAGATATATGTCTGGGCTCCCCCATTTTTGTGCCAACATGCTGAAGATTTGTAGAATCAGTTTCCATCCGTGTGGGTCCATAAGATTTCTGCTTAGTTCGTCTGCCAGAGTATTTTGCTTTCCTGGCAGGAATTGAGCTTGTAGATGTATTCGGTAAGTCAAGGCTGTGTTCCACAAGGCCATGGCTAGTCTGCAAAGAGGGTAGGAGTGGGCACCCCCCTGCTTGTTTATGTACCACATAACTGTGGTGTTGTCCGTCTTTAACAGTAGTTGTCCTGGATGAAGGAAGTCCTTGAAGGCTGTCAGAGCATTTTGTACAGCTAGCATTTCTTTCTGGTTGATATGTAGGTGCATTTGACTTGGGCTCCATTCGCCCTGAATGCACCTCCCTGCCAGATGGGCCCCCCAAGCAAAGTCTGATACGTCTGTAGTCAGGGTTTGGGTGGAAGGGGATAGAATGAATGACAGTCCCTTGTGTTGGTGACAGGCCTCTGCCCACCATAGGAAATCCTGTTGCAGGCAAGCAATGAGAGGAATCATTGTTTCCAGGCTGTGACAATGTTGACTCCATAAGCTTTTTAGGTACCTTTGAAGTTTCCTCATATGCAGTCTTGCATATGGAATTCATAGAATGCAGGAAGCCATGAACTCCAAAGCCTACAGAATTTGTCTTGCAGATAGCTGGGTTTTCGTGGCCACTTGTTTGAAGTATGTTATCAATTGTATTTGTTTGTCTGGCGTGAGGTAAGGCATCTGGGCAGTTGTATTCAAGCTTGAACCCAGGAATGTAATTATTTGAGAGGGTACCAGTTGTGATTTATTTTTGTTTATGGTGTACCCTAGGCATGTTAGAAACCTTTTTACAAACACCAGATGTTGTAGAAGAGTGTCCTTGTTTTCTGCTTGAATTAGACAATCATCCAGATAAGGATACATTTGAATGTTTCTTTGTCTGCAAAATGCAATCACTTGTGCCAGGCACTTTGTAAAGACCCTGGGAGCAGTAGATCAGCCAAAGGGTAGTGCAGAGAAAGTACAGTTTTGTACCTACCATAAATGTAGATGTTCGAGTGCTCATACAGCTGTAGTCATTACAGATGGGTTATCCTGCCATCAGGCGGGTCCTCGGTCGGCCGAATTCCAAAGTCTAGGTCCGGCGTCGGTTGTCGTTGCTTCTTCCCTGACGTCAGCGCGGCAGGGGAATAAAAGAGGCAGCCGACGCCATTTTCTTCAGTTTTTCTTGCCCCAGATGTCAGGTGCCCCCAGAAGGAAGGCAAACAATGTTATGCAAAATGCAATGTTGATAAATCAAAAAACAGTAGTTGCAAGCAAATACACCATAAAAGAATACCCCAAAAAGGTTATATGAAAAGGTGTTTGTCATAAGGCCTGTCCTAAGAGGGGATGGAGGGAGGGAAACTTGGACTGCAGCTGTATGAGTACTCGAACATCTACATTTATGGTAGGTACAAAACTGTACTATGTTCATCGTGCATACAGCTGCAGTCATTACAGATGGGTAGAATCCCAAAGCTAAGTAAGGGTGGTAGGCACTAAGTGGAACTAGGAGGGGCTAGGATGCCCTGCAGGACTGCTGTGGCAAAGCGCGCTCTAGATTTTGAGTTGAGTGGGAGGTGATAGTGCTTGGAGAAAGTGTGCACTGAACTCCAGGTGGCTGCTTCCAAAATGTCCTTGGTAGGGACCCCCCTGAGGAAGGCTGCAGAGGTAGCTGTGGCTCTGGTGGAGTGGGATCTGATGCATGCAGGCACAGTTTTTCCATGAGAGGAGTAACAAAAGCGTATGCAGTGGGCTATCCATTTTGAAATTGTCTGTTTGGAAATAGCCTTTCCTTGAGCACCTGCAGCATAGGACACAAAGAGTCGCTCAGAATTCCTGAATGGCTTTGTCCTGTCCAAATAGTAACGAAGTTGTCCGTGAATGTCCAAGGAATGTAGTAGTCTTTCCCCTATGTTTTGTGGATTAGGAAAAAAGGTAGGTAAGTGGATAGTCTGATTCAAAGCTACACTGGATGCTACCTTTGGCATAAAGGTAGGGTTGGTTCGTAAGGAAACTCTGTCCTGATAGAAAATGATGAATGGTTGCACAGCCATGAGGGCCTGTAGCTCCGAAACCCTGCGTGCTGAGGTGATAGCCAGAAGAAAGGCTGTTTTCCATGACAAATATTGTATCTCTGTTGAAGAAGCTGGCTCGAAGGGAGGAAGGGTCAGCTTTTCCAATATGAAGTTGAGGTCGCAAGCAGGGACTGGTGGTTTCCTTGGGGGTTTTATATTCTTTGCCCCTCTGAGGAACTGCCTTAAAAGAGGATGAGAGAATAAAGGAGGATCTGTGTTGTATTGTGCAGAAATGGCTGAAGCGTGGATCTTGATGGAGGAGAAGGAAAGTCCATTGTTTAACATCTCAGCTAGGTACTGTAAAATTTGAGGTATATTTATTACCCAAGGATTCTGTCCCTTTTCTTGATTCCAGGCACAAAATCGTTTCCATTTGGCGGAGTAGGCTTTTCTAGTAGAAGGACTTCTGGCCTCCAAGATGACATCCTGCACCTCCTTGGAGAGGAGAATCTGTTGGGAAATTAAGGAATTCTCCATGCAGCTAGATTTAGGGTTTTGAGATGGCTGTGAAGGGTTTTGTAGTTGTGCTGGGACAACAGAAGAGGGACTAGAGGTAGGAGCCATGGTGGGGAATGTGTCAGGCTCTTCAGGAGCGGATACCAGTGTTGTCTTGGCCAGTCTGGAGCAATGAGAATCATTTTCGGCCTCTCTGCTCTGGCTTTTAATAGAACTTTGGGCAGCAGAGGAAGAGGCGGGAAGGCATAGACGGTCAATGTTGCCCAATTGAAGGAAAGTGCATCCACTTTCCAGGCCTGGGGATGATAGGTCCTTGAACAAAATTTTTTCAACTGGCAATTTCTGTGGGTAGCAAAGAGATCTATGTCTGGCTGTCCCCATGCCTGAGTTATCTTTGTGAAAACCTGAGGATGCAACTTCCATTCGTGTGGATCTGTCATATTTCTGCTTAGGTTGTCTGCCAGTGTGTTTTCCTTCCCTGGCAGGAATTATACCTGCAGTTGAATTTGCAATTCCAGTGCTGTGTTCCATAGGGTCATGGCTTGCCTGCACAGGGGGTATATGAATGAGTTCCCCACTGTTTGTTTATGTACCACATCACTGTGGTGTTGTCTGTCCTTATCAATAGCTGGCCTGGATGCAGTAGGTCTTTGAAGGTCACAATAGCATTTTGCACGGCTAGCATTTCCTTTTGGTTGATGTGAAGGCGCTTCTCTTTTCGGGTCCATTTTCCCTGAATGCACTGATCTGTCATGTGTGCTCCCCAGGCGTAGTCTGAGGCGTCTGTTGTGATGATTTGAGTTGCTTGAGGTACACAGAAAGGAAGACCTGGGTTTCTTTGGCAAGCTTGAGCCCACCACAAAAATTCCTTTTGAAGGCATGGAATGAGTGGTATAATTGCTTCCAAGCTGTGGCTGTGTTGAGACCATAAGTTTTTCAGGTACCACTGAAGTTTCCTCATATGCAGCTTTGCACATGGGATAAGTAGGATACAAGATGCCATGAATCCCAGAGCCTGCAGGACTTTCCTTGCAGTTAGCCTGGTGAAAGTTGCCATTTTTCTTTAATATTGAGACAGTTGCCCTTGTTTGTCTGGCGTGAGGTAGGCCATCTGGGTGGTTGTATTCAAGCTGGCACCCAGGAAAATTATTTGTTGAGAGGGTATTAGTTTTGATTTCTTTTTGTTGACTGTGTATCCCAGGAAGTTCAACAGTTTTATTACAAACGCCAGGTGCTGCAGTAGTATGTCCTTGCTGTCCGCTTGGATCAGGCAGTCATCCAGATATGGGTAGATTTGTATCCCTTGTATTCTGCAGAAGGCGATTACTGATGCCAGGCATTTCGTAAACACTCTGGGCGCAGTAGATAAGCCAAAGGGCAATGCAGAAAATTGGTAATGGGTTGAACCTGCAAGAAATCTGAGGTATCTTCTGCAATCTTGTCTGATAGGGACATGCAGGTATGCCTCCTTGAGGTCCAATGTTACCAGCCAAGACTCCTTGCCCAGCATGGGAAGAAGCTGCTGTAATGTGAGCATCTTGAATTTTGGCACCTGTAGATATGTGTTTAGGATGGATAGATCTAAGATAGGTCTCCAATCTTTGTCTTTCCTTGGTACCAGGAATAGTCTGGAATAAAACCCTTGACCTTGTTCTTTTGCAGGAACCTCTTGAATTGCTTTCATGTCCATGAGAACTGAAATTTGTTTTTGTGCCTCTGCCCTTTGATTTTGTGGCAGGTTTGGCATGCCTCTCATTTTTGGAAGGGTGTGAAAGTGGAACCTGTAGCCTCTGTCTATAATGTCCAGAATCCTTTTGTCTTTTGTAACAATATGCCAATTTTTTGAGAATAATGTCAGTTTTCCGCCCAAAGGTGCTGCCATTAAAGCTTTGCTTGGCAGGTGTAGGGGGAAGTCATTGTGTCTGTTTTCTAAAAGACTGTGATCTATCTTCTCCACCTCTTGGGGTTGGTGCTTGCCACTGTCTGGCTCTGAAAGATCCTTGAGGTTGCCCTCTACCCCTTGGGCGTCTGTTATCTGCCCCTTTGAGGTCTGTCCGTGGCTGGAAAGGACCAATTTTTTGAAGGCCAGTTTCTGCTGAAACGTGGAGGTTGTACCTGCAGGAAATCTTTCACTGTTTGCATTGATTTCGCTTTTTCCTCCATTTTCTTTAGTACCTCCTCAGCTTTAACACCAAACAATACATCTTTTTGAAGAGGTGCATCTAATAATTTAGCTTTGACATGATCTGGTAAGGTTTGCTCTTTGAGCCAAGCATGCCTACGTATAACAGACCCCGTAACAACAGCTCTACATGAGGCCTCTAAAGCATCAAAACCACACTGCGCAACAAATCCTGCAACTCTTTTAAATCTGGTTGTTCTGGTTGTGTCATCTTGCTTTTCAGCTGAGATATCAAAAACTGTTGATACTTTAACATATGGAACTGACAAGTTTAATGCCCTCATGGTTAAAGTGGTCGAGGTGTACACCTTTCCCCCCCACCTTTCTAAAGCTCTGGAATCTCTCTCTGAAGGTAATGGGGTTTTAGCAGTAGAGGCCTTAATTCCCTTGGGACCATGTGAAATTGTTTCTGGGTCAGCAGTACGGCTTTTATATAGTAACTGGTGAGAATCAGGAACCCGGTAATACCTGTCTGGTTTAACAGGAGCTGGAGGCAAAGAATCTGGATTAAGGCTGGCTTCTGTGTACACATCATCCAATATATCTAAAACAGGAGGGATAGCCAGGGGCCTATGCTGGGGGAGCAGAAGAAATTCCCTGAGCCTTTTCTTGGAATCTGAGTAATCTTGGCCTTCCCAGTGAAAGTGTTCCCTCAATGTATGCAGGGTTTCCCCAAAAGAGAAGTCCTCAGGGGGGGAGACCGAGGGAATAGACTCCTCTGCATCAGAGTCTTCGAATGGAGAATAGGCATAATCCTGGTCCTCAGATAGTTCTGAGGTAATAGACGCTTGATCTGAGGAAGGGTAGTCTTCCTCTAATCTGGGCCTTTTGTCAGAGGGGGGTTGAGAATCCCTGATAAGAGTAATCAAATCCGCAGCCATTTTAAGCATCTGCTTTTTAGGCATGGTGACTTGAGAGGGGGTCTGAGGAACCTGTTTTTTGGTTTCCATGGCTGCTTTAGGTTTAGTGAAGGCTTTAATAGAGAAGGAGGAAGGCCTGAAGACCCCTTGAGAAATGGCATGCCTGTCTAAATTCTGAGTTTCCCTGCCAGGAGTGGTGTCGGTATCTGTAGTAGGAATGGGGGCCGAGGAGCCTGCGACCTCGGGTACTGAAGACACCGGCAATGTAGTGTCATCGGTACTCAGAGGCTGCGTAGGCGCCTCGCTGAGTACCGGAGAACCGGTAGTCGGCCTTAGCGTGGTTTCAGTAGATGGCGCGGACCTCGTATGTCGCTCCTTATCTTTGCGTTTTTTGCTCAAAACTAGAGTCGGAGTATCCGACGACATAATATAATTAAAATTTTTGCCAAAAAAGTGTACGGCGAACTCCACCCGACGCTTAATAGTGCACTTGTTGAATCTAGCACAAAAACGACAGGCCGAGACGTCGTGGTCTGGGCCTAAGCAAGGTATACAGAAAGAGTGGAAATCCTTATGCGGTATTTGCTTCCCACATGAAATGCAATTATTAACTTTGTCTGACATCGGTCTGAGGCAAGAAAAGTTTCCCCAACGGGGTACTTAGCTTTCAAGAAGACTTCGGCTGAAATACTTTCGTAAATCTCAGGAGCTGGCCGACCGGCACTTGCGAACTGCTTCTGGGGGCACCGTGCGGCAAGAAAGACCAAGAAAATGGCGTCGGCTGCCTCTTTTATACCCCTGCCGCGCTGACGTCAGGGAAGAAGCGACGACAACCGACGCCGGACCTAGACTTTGGAATTCGGCCGACCGAGGACCCGCCTGACGGCAGGATAACCCATCTGTAATGACTGCAGCTGTATGCACGATGAACATCTGGTAATGCCAACAGCCTGCTTTCAAGCGGTGGTATCTTCTGCAAGATTCCCTGATTGGGATATGCAGTTAAGCCTCTTTCAAGTCTAGAGTTACCAGCCAGGCATCCTTGCTTAGCATAGCCAGTAACTGTTGTAGAGTCAGCATCTTGAATTTTGGAATGTCCAGGAAGGTATTTAGAATGGATAAGTCCAGAATTGGACGCCATGATTTGTCTTTTCTGGGTACCAGGAAAAGTCTTGAATAAAAACCTTGTCCTTTTTCCTTTTCTGGTACTGGTTGAATAGCCCCCATATCCATGATGGACATGACTTGTTTCTGGGCCTCTGATTTGGAGGCAGATCTGGCCATCCATTTGGCATTGGCAATGTGTGGAAATGAAATCTGTATTCCTGGGATACTACATTTAAGACCCACTTGTCCTGGGTAATTAGATGCCAATTTTGAGCATGAAGTGTTAGTTTTCCCCTCCAAAGGGGCTGCCAAAAGATAAGTGCTTGGAAATGGCAGAGGATAGTCACTGATACTGTTTACCATAGGGGGGTGCTTTGCTATTTCCAGATTTGGAGGTGGAGGCACCCCACTGTTTTGTTCTGTAAGTTCCTTGCGACTAAAACCTGGAGCCTTTGGAGTGTCTGGGTTTGACCTGAGCGGCTCTGTTGGGTACTGGAAAGGACCAATTCTTAGTCGGTCAGTGCCTACTGAACCTGGGGTGGCTGCACCTGCAAGAAATCCTTTACAGTTTGCATAGATTTAGCTTTGTCCTCCATCTTTTTCCAAAACTACTTCTGCCTTATTACAAAACAGACTGTCCTGTTGTAAAGGAGTAAGCCCATGACATGCTGATGATATTTAAGCATATGAAATTGACAGTTTAAAGCCCTGATTGCCAGGGCTGCAGACTTATAAACCTTCTTACCCCATCTATCCAGCACCCTGGAGTCTCTATCAGAAGGGGTAGGATTTTTATCAGTAGAAGCTTTAACAACCTTGGGACCCTGAGAAATTGTTTCAGGGTCAGCAGTAGGATTTTTGAAAAGAAACTTGTGGGAGTCAGGAACCCTGTAATATCTGTCTGGCTTACTTGGAACCGGAGGCAGGGAATCAGGAGCCATGCCGGATTCTGAGAAACCATCATCAACAATGTCTAAAACAAAAGGTATAGCCAAAGGCCTATGCAGAGGAAGAAGAAAATCCCTAAGCCTCTTTTTGGATTAGGAAAAATCCTGACTCTCCCAATGAAAATGTTCCCTTAAGGTATGCAAAGTTTCTCCACAAGAAAAATCCTCAGGAGGAGAAGCAGAAGGGATGGATTCTTCTGCATCCGAGTCCTCATACGGGGGAATAGAAAATTCCTGATCAGAAGAGGAATCAGAAGAAATGGAAACCGGAACTGAAGATTCATAATCAGTGCCTTGCCTAGGCCTCTTAGCAGGAGGAAGTTGGGAACCACTGCTCAAGGTAATTAGCCATTTTTATCATTTGTTGTTTAGGCATAGGGGCCTGAACACATGGCTCATATGTCAGTTTTTTTAGACATAGAAGTTGGTTGTGGCCTTGTTTTTGATGATAGCGTCGGTTTAATATACAAATCTTTAGGCCTGAAAACACCCTCAGAAGCCGGTGCCTGCTCAGCGGTTCCGGACCCACCCAAGGGAGAGACATCTGTGGGTTCAATACTTTGCGAATCTTGCGGCATACCGGACTCCGAATGGGTCTCGGTAGAGGCCTTCGACTCAAAAGTAGCGGGTATCAGGGGCTGCAAAAGCACCTCACTGAGTACCGGCGACTGGCTTAGGAGAAGCTTTGTCGTCGGTTTTGGACCTCTGTGTCTGTCTTTTTCTTTGCATTTTATGTGAATTCCGGAAGTTGGATTGCTAACAGACGACATTTCAGGACAGTTAAATCTTGAGCCAAAGTGTTTAGAAGCAAAAATATACAGACGCTTAATAGTGTGCTGGTTAACTTTAGCACAAAACCGACAGCAAGGCACGTTGTGGTCAGGCCCAAGGCAAGGAATACAGTACAAATGAAAATTCTTATGAGGTATTTGCTTCCCACAAGCAATACAATTAACTTTTACTGACATCGGCAAGAAGCAAGAAAAATTTTCCCCAATGGGGTACTTAGCTTTAGTTTGAACACTTCGGTTCTGAAATTCCAAAACGAAAATTTCAGGAGTCGAACTGCTTCTGCTTCGGACACCGTGCGGCAAGAAAGACTAATTAAAACGGTGTCGGTTGCAAGTTTTATACCCCTGATGACCTGATGTCATGGAAGAGGAGACAGCAACTGACGCAGGACCCAAGACTTTGTTATTCAGGCCGACTGAGAGCAACCTGCCAGCAGATTTCCCAAACTTAAAGACTGCAACAGTGAAACACGAAGAACATCTGCAAGACAGATGACCAAACATTCTAGATCAGAAACAAAAACCTTTTTGAGATAAATGAGAAGTAATGCACTTACAGTGAAACACGAAGAACATCTAGCTTAGGAGAAGAGTCGTCGGCAGCTTTGGACCTCGGAAACCTGTCTCTCTCTATCTTTGCATTTTTTCGGAATGTCGGTAGTCGGATGGCTTACTGAAGACACATCGGGATAATTGAACGGAACACCAAAATATTTAGAAGCGTAAATATACAGACGACAGATAGTTTGTGGTTTACATAAGGCACAAAACCGACAGCGAGGTACGTTGTGGTCAGGGCCTAGGCAAGGAATACAGTACAAATGAAAATCTTTATGAGGTATTTGCTTTCCACAAGTAATGCATTTATTTACTTTTACTGACATCGGTTTATAGCATGAAAAAGTTTTCCCAACGGGGTACTTAGCTTTTAGTTGAAGACTTTGGTTCTGAAACTCGAAAACAAAAATTTCAGGAGTCGGCCGAACGGCACTTGTGAACTGCTTCTGCTTCGGGCACCGCACAGCAAGAAAGACTGGAGTAATGGCGTCGGCTGCATGTTTTATACCCCTGACGACCTGAAGTCACGGAAGAAGGGACAGCAACCAACGCAGGACCCAAGACTTTGTTAATCAGGCCGACTGAGGGCTACCTGCAAGCAGATAACCCAAATGTAATGACTGCAACAGTGAAACACGAAGAACATCTGCAAGACAGATGACCAAACATTCTAGATCAGAAACAAAAACCTTTTTGAGATAAATGAGAAGTAATGCACTTACCCCTTATGCTACAACTGTCTGGAGAATTCAGTTCTCATTAAATAACAGGACTAAGTAAACAAGCATACTCAAATCAGCAGCCACACATTTCTCAGGCTACATAAGCACCCCCCCCCCCCTTCTTATCATACCCAACTATCTTTGCCCTCCATTTTCCAGATCTTGATTACACTGGAAAGTAGAAAGGTAACAGGAATTAAAAAATGTACTTTTATCTACCTGAACGAGGACAGAAAGAGGGTTGATTAATGAAGACTAAATTCCTGAAGATCATCTTACATTTTTTAAGTGCACCAGAAAGTACAGTTTTGTACCTACCATACATATAGATGTTCGAGTGTATACACTGCTGCAGTCATTAAACTTGGGTTATCCTGCCGTCAGGCAGTCCCGCATTCGGCCAGAGTTCCAAAGTCTTGGTCCGGGGTCGGTTGCTGTCGCTTCTTCCCTGACGTCAGTGCGCCACGGGTATATAAGATGCAGCCGACTCCATTTTCTTCAGTTTTTCTTGCCTCAGATGTCAGGAGCCCCCAAATAGGTAGGCAATACATATAGCTAATAAAACATACATAAAAAATGAAACAAAAACTTTCAGTTACCAGCAAATACACCACATAGGTTTGTAAAGGGTAGAAGGCATAGATAAGTACCAGCAAGGAAGAGGGGATGGAGTGAGGGTAACCTGGACTGCAGCAGTGTATACACTCGAACATCTACATTTATGGTAGGTACAAAACTGTACTATGTTCATCGTGTTACACTGCTGCAGTCATTACACTTGGGTAGTATCCCAAAGCTGAGGTTGTTGGGTGGCTGGTTCTATAAAGCATCAGGGGTGGCTATAAGGCCCTGCAGCACTGCAGTGGCAAAGCCAGCTCTGGATTTAGAGTCAAGAGGCAGGTGGTAATGCTTGGTAAAGGTATGCACAGAACTCCTAGTTGCAGCTTCCAAAACGTCCTTGGTAGGTAACTCCTCTGAGGTAGGCAGTTGAAGTGGCTGTAGCCCTGGTGGAATGAGACCTAATATTGCTAGGCACAGCTTTCCCATGTTGTGTGTAGCAGAAACGTATACAGTGTCCTATCCATTTTGAGATGGTCTGTTTTGAAATAGCTTTTCCCTGTGATCCTGCATCATATGCTACAAACAATTGCTCAGTTTTCCTGAAAGCTTTTGTTTTGTCCAAGTAGAAGTGTAACTGTCTGTGTATGTCCAAGGAATGCAGAAGTCTCTCCCATTTATTCTGGGGATTTGGATAAAATGTTGACAAGTGAATAGTTTGGTTTAGAGCCACACTTGATACCACCTTTGGCATAAAAGTAGGGTTTGTTCTTAAAGACACCCTGTCTTGATGAAAAATGATGAAATGTTCCACTGCCATTAGTGCCTGCAATTCTGATACTCTTCCTGCTGAGGTTATTGTCAGAAGCAGAGCAGTTTTCCATGAGACATGTTTTAATTCTGCTGAATTGGCTGGCTCAAAAGGAGGTAAAGTTAGTTTCTCCAAGACGAAGTTGAGGTCCCAAGTTGGAGTTGGTGCTCTACGGGGCGGTCTTATGTTTTTAGCCCCTCTGAGGTATTGTTTTAGCAAAAGATGAGAGAAAATTGGCGGATTTGTGTTGCAATGAGCAGAGATGGCAAAGGAATGGATCTTAATGGATGAAAAGGATATGCCTTTGTCCAGCATCTCAGTTAAATATTGTAGTATCTGAGGAATATTTGGGAAAAGAGGGTCAAAGCTTTGAGCCTAGTTCCAGGCACAAAATCTCTTCCATTTATCCGAATAGGCTTTCCTGGTGCTAGGCCTCCTGGCCTCCAAAATGACATCCATAACAGCTATAGAGAGAGGTGTTGTTTGCTTGACTAAGGAATCTGCCATGCAGCCAGGTTTAAAAGTTTTGAGCTGGCTGTGAAGTATCTGATTGTTTTGCCGAGTCAGAAGATGTGGAATTTGAGGTAAAATCCATGGTGGGCCTTGTGCTAAGTTCTTTAAGATTGGGTACCAGTGCTGGCGGGGCCAGTCTGGGGCAATCAGGATCATTTTTGGCTTTTCTTGTCTGGCTTTCAGGAGTACCTTTGAAAGGAGAGGCAGTGGTGGGAAGGCATATACTTGTAGGTTTTTCCAGCTGAATGAGAGGGCATCCACTTTCCATGCTTGTGTTTGGTAAGTCCTTGTGCAGAATTTCTGTAGCTGGCAATTCATTGGGGAGGCAAACAGATCTATGTCTGGGCTCCACCATTTTTGTGTTATCATGCTGAATATTTGTGGATTTAATTTCCACTCGTGAGGATCCATGATGTTTCTGTTTAAGTCGTCTGCCAGAGTATTTTTCTCTCCTGGCAGGAATTGTGCTTGCAGATGAACTTGATAGGTTAGAGCTGTGTTCCACAAGGTCATGGCTTGTCTGCAGAGGGGATATGAATGAGTGCCCCCTTGCTTGTTTATGTACCACATAACTGTGGTGTTGTCTGTCTTTAGTAGTAGTTGTCCTGGATGCAGAAGGTCCTTGAAAGCTATAAGGGCATTTTGTACAGCTAGCATCTCTTTTTGGTTGATGTGAAGATGCCTTTGTTCTGTGGCCCACTTGCCCTGAATACATTTTCCTGCCGTGTGTGCACCCCAGGCGTAATCCGAAGCATCTGTTGTCAGTATTTGCCTGGCTGTGGGTTGAGTGAAAGGCTGTCCCTTGTTGAGGTGACAGGCTTGTGCCCACCATCGAAACTCCTGTTGAAGGCAAGGGATAAGTGGTATTACTGTTTCCAAACAGTGACAGTGTTGAGACCAAACACTCTTTAGGTACAATTGTAATTTCCTCATATGCAGTCTGGCATATGGAATTAGTAGTATGCAAGATGCCATGAACCCCAAGGCCTGCAGAATTTTTCTTGCAGGGAGCTGGGTTTTTGTTGCCATCAACTGAAAAGTATTGAGTCAGTTGTCCTTGTTTGTCTGGCGTGAGATAAGCCATCTGGGCCGTTGTATTTAAGCTGGCACCCAGGAATATTATCTCTTGTGAGGGCACTAATTTTGACTTATTTTCGTTTACTGTGTACCCTAGGCAAATTAGCAATCTTTTTACAAACGCCAGACGCTTTAGAAGAATGTCTTTGCTCTCTGCTTGAATAAGGCAGTCGTCCAAGTATGGGTAAATTTGAATTCCTTTTTGTCTGCAAAATGCAATTACTGGTGCCAGGCATTTTGTGAAGACCCTGGGCGCAGTAGATAAGCCAAAGGGCAGTGCAGAGAATTGGTAATGCATTGAACCAGCTATGAATCTGAGGTATCTTCTGCAATTTTGTCTGAATGGGACATGCAGGTATGCCTCCTTGAGGTCCAAAGTAACGAGCCAAGCCTTCTTTGCCCAGCATGGGAAGAAGCTGCTGTAGCATCAACGTTTTGAATTTCGGAACATCCAGGTAAGTATTTAGAGAGGAAAGGTCCAGTATGGGTCTCCAGGCTTTGTCCTTTCTGGGGACCAGAAAGAGTCTTGAGTAAAATCCTTCTCCTTGCTCCTGTTGTGGCACTTTTTGAATAGCTCTCATGTCCATGAGGGCTGTAATTTGTTGTTGAGCCTCTGCCTATTGATAGTGTGGCAGGTCTGGCATTCCTTTTAGCCTTGGTAAAGTGTGAAAGTGGAACCTGTAACCTTGAGACACAATATTCAGAACCCATTTGTCTTGGGTGTTCATACGCCAATTTTGATAAAGTGCTAGTTTTCCCCTCAAGGGGGCTGCCAAAAGGGAAGTGCTTGGCATCTAAAGGGGGAAGTCATTGGGACTGTTTCCTATAAGGTTGTGACCTGTCTTCCCCTCCTTTTGGGGTTGAAGCACCCCATTGTCGAGGTCTGTAAGAGCCTTGGGGCTGAGATCTGCCTCTTTGGTGTCTGTATCTGCCCCTTTGTGGTCTGACAGTGGAAAGGACCAATTTTTGTAGGCCAATTTCTGCTGAATCGAGGTGGCTGTACCTGTAAGAAATCCTTCCCTGTTTGCATAGATTTTGCCTTATCCTCCATTTTCTTTAATACCTCTTCTGCCTTAACACCAAATAAGACATCCTGCTGTAAAGGTACATCCAATAATTTTGCTTTGACATGATCAGGTAAACCTTGTTCTTTTAACCAGGCATGCCTTCGAATCACAGATCCTGTAACTGCTGCTCTACAAGAAGCCTCCAATGAATCAAAACCACATTGTAAAGTATGTTTTCCCACTTGTTCAGCTGCATGCAATAAATCCTGCATTTCCTTATAGTCAGGATGTTCTGCATTTGTAACCATCTTCTGTTTTAACAGATACATTAAGTACTGCCGATATTTAAGCATATGAAACTGGAAATTTAAAGCCCTCACTGCTAAAGTTGCAGAAGTGTAAACTTTCTTCCCCCATCTGTCTAAAGCTCTAGAATCCCTGTCAGAGGGAACTGGAGTTTTAGCCGTGTAAGCCTTGACCTCTTTGGGACCCTGGGAAATAGTTTCTGGGTCAGCAACAGGGTTTTTATAAAGAAATTTGTGAGAGTCAGGGACTCTGTAGTATCTGTCTGGCTTGACTGGAGGAGGGAATCAGGACTTAAACTGGATTCAGAGTACACATCATCCACAATGTCTAACACTGGCGGAATAGCAAGGGGCCTGTGCTGAGGCAATAAAAGAAAATCTCTGAGCCTTTTCTTGGATTCTGAATAATCCTGGCCCTCCCAATGGAAATGCTCCCTCACGGTATGCAAAGTTTCCCCAAAAGAATAGACCTCTGGAGGAGAGGCTGAAGGAATTGATTCTTCAGCATCAGAATCCTCACAGGGGGTAAAGAGTATCCCTGATCTGAAGAGGAATCTGAAGAAATGGAAACCTGGTCAGAGGAATCATAGTCTGCATCCTGCCTAGGCCTTTTATCAGGAGGGGGATGGGAGCCCCTGATCAGAGTAATTAAGTCTTCGGACATATTGAGCATCTGTTTTTTAGGCATGGAGGCCTGTCCAGGAGAATGCTGCACTTGTTTCTTTGTCTTTAAAGGAGTTTTAGCCTTGGCTGTAGATTTGATGGTAAGCTGAGAAGGTCTGAAAACACCCTCAGAAGCCGATGCCTGCTCAGCAGCTCCGGACCCTTCTGATGGGTTAGTATCTGCAGTCCCTAAATCTTGAGTATCCAAAGGCCTAGCCATCTCCACGTGGGAGTCGGAGGCGGCCTGTGGTTCTGAAGTAGTGGTTGTCAGGGGCTGCGAATGCGCCTCACTGAAGACCGGAGAACCGGCAACGGGTCTAGAAGAGGTTTCGTCAGTTTTGGCCTCGGCCTGTCCTTATCCTTGTCTCTGCGTTTTTTGTGCATTCCGGTCGTCGGTTGTTCCGACGGCATGGTATAATTGAACCTTCGGGCAAAATCAAACCGACGTTTAATAGTGCGCTTGTTAAATCTAGCACAAAACCGACAACTAGTGACGTTGTGGTCTGGGCCTAGGCATGGAATACAGTAAGAATGAAAATCCTTATGAGGTATTTGCTTCCCACAAGATATACTACTATTAACTTTTACTGACATCGGTCTGAGGCAAGAAAAAGTTTCCCCAATGGGGTACTTAGCTTTATTGAAGACTTCGGTTCTGAAATTAGAATTGAAAATCTCAGGAGTCGGCCGACCGGCACTTGCGAACTGCTTTTGCATCGGGCACCGCATGGCAAGAAAGACGGGGGGAAAATGGCGTCGGCTGCATCTTGTATACCCCTGGCATGCTGACATCAGGGAAGAAACTACAGCAACCGACACCGGACCAAGACTTTGGAACTCTGGCCGACTGCGGGACCGCCTGACGGCAGGATAACCCAAGCGTAATGACTGCAGCAGTGTAACACGACGAACATCATGTTGAATATCTCTTGTGGGTCCATGAGATTTCTGCTTAAGTCGTCTGCCAGTGTATTTAGTTTTCTTGGCAGGAATTGAGCCTGTAGGTGCACTTTCCACTTGCGTGGGTCTATGAGATTTCTGCTTAGGTCGTCTGTCAGTGTATTTAACTTTCATGGCAGGAACTGAGCCTGTAGGTGCACTTGGTAGCCCAAGGCTGTGTTCCACAGAGCCATAGCTAGCCTGCAGAGAGGGTATGAGTGGGTTTTTCCCTGCTTGTTTATGTACCACATAATAGTGGTGTTGTCTGTCTTTACCAATAATTGTCATGGAAGAATGTGGTCCTTGAAGGCTGTCAGAGCTTGCTGTACAGTTAACATTTCTTTTTGATTGACATGCAGGTGCATTTGACTTGGGTTCCATTTGCCCTGAATGCACTGCCCTGCCAAGTGAGCCCCCCATGCATAGTCCGATGTGTCTGTTAGTGGTTGAGTGAATGGCAGTCCCTTGTTGTGGTGGCAGGCCTCTGCCCACCAAAGGAACTCTATATGTAGACAAGGTATGACAGGAATCATTGATTCTAGATCCTGAGAATGTTGACACCATAGGCTTTTTAGATAACATTGTAGTTTCCTCATATGCAGTCTTGCATATGGAATTAGAAGAAGGCAGGAGGCCATGAACCCCAAAGGCTTGCAGTATTTGTCTTGCAGATAGCAGGGTCTTTGTGGCCATAAGTTTGAAGTAAGCAGTCAAATGAACCGGTTTCTCTGGCATGAGGGAAGCCATCTGGGAAGCTGTGTTCAGGAATATGATTTGTAGGCAGAGTACCAGATGTGATTTCTTTTCGTTTATGGTGTACCCTAAAGAAGTTAGCACTTTTTGTACAATGCCAGATGATTCAATAGTATATGCCCTGTCTTTCTGCCTGAATTAGACAATCGTCCAGGTATGGGTATATTCGAATATTTCTTTGCCTGCAAAACGCACTGACTGGAGCTAGGCACTTTGTGAATACCCTGGGTGCAATAGATAAGTCAAAGGGCAGTGCAGAGAACTGATAGTGTATGAAGCCTGCTTTGAAGCGTAGGTATCCCCTGACTGGGATGTGCAGGCAGGCTTCCTTTAAATCCAGTGTTGCCAACCAGGCATCTTTGCCTAGCATAGGAAGCAATTGATGAAGAGTTAGCATCTTGAATTTTGGGATCACCAAAAAAATGTCTAGGATAGAAAGATCCAGGATAGGATGCCAGTTGTTGTCTTTTCTGGGCACCAGAAAAGTCTTGCATAGAACCCTTGTCCCCTTTCCTCTTCTGAGACAGTTTGAATAGCCTTTATACTTGAAAGAGAGAGAACTTGCTTTTGAGTCTCTGCCCACTGATTTAGGGATATAACTGGTCAACCGTTTGGGGTTGGTAAAGTGTGGAAGTGGAATCTGTATTGCTGGGAAACTATATTTAAAAACTCATTTGTCCTGGGTAATGAGTTCCCAGTTTTTTGCCTGCAGAACAATCTTTCCCCCTAAAGGAGCAGTCAGTAGAGAAGGGCTTGAAAGTTTTAAAGTTAAATCATTGAAACAGTTTACCATAAGGGGGGGTCCTACTACTCCCTGCTTTGGAAGTGGGAGCCCCCCACTGCTTAGTCCTGTGCATACCTTTGGACTGAAGCCTGAGTGATCTGCTGGGTCTGGGTTTGGACTGAGAAGGCCTGGAAGAGGCAGGAAAGGACCAATTCTTAGAAGGCCAATGCCTACTAAATCTTGGGGGCTGCACTTGCAGGAAATCTTTAACAGTTTGCATAGATTTAGCCTTTTCCTCCATCTTTTTAAGTACTACTTCTGCTTTGTTGTAAAGAGGCGGTCCTGGTTTAAGGGAGCATCCAACAATTTAGCTTTAACATGATCTGGCAATGATTGCTCCTTAAGTCAAGCGTGCCTTCTAAGTAAGAGTCCCAGTAACAGCAGCCCTGCAAGATGCTGCTAGTGAATCAAAACCACATTGCAAAGTATGTTTTCCAACTTGTTCAGCAGAATGCATTAAATCCTGTAAATCCTTATTTTCAGCACAGTCAGGAATCAACATCATTTTCTGTATAACCAATCCAATAATGTGCTGCTGATACTTTAACATATGAAACTGGCAATTTAAGGCCCTAATGGCCAAGGTTACAGAAGTGTAAACCTTTCTTACCCCATCTATCTAGCGCCCTGGAATCTCTATCAGAGGGGGTAGGATTTTTGGCAGTTGTAGCCTTTATGCCCTTGGGTCCCTGTGAAATGGTCTCAGGATCCGTAATAGGATTTTTAAAAAGGAACTTGTGAAAGTCAGGAACCCTGTAATATCTATCTGGTTTTCTGGGAGCAAGAGGTAAGGAGTCCGGGGCCAAGCTAGAGTACGTAAAGGCATCATCAACAATGTCCAGTACAGGGGGGAAAGCTAAAGGCTTCTGTTTGGGCAGGAGTAAGAAAACCCTAAGCCTCTTTTTAGAATCAGAGTAATCCTGGCTTTCCCAGTGGAAATGCTCCCTAAGAGTATGCAAGGTTTCACCAAAAGAGAAATCCTCTGGAGGGGAAGCAGAGGGAATTGAGTCCTCTGCATCAGAATCCTCAGACAAATAAGGGTAAATCCTGGTCATCAGAAGAAAAGTACAGTTGTGTACCTACCATAAATGTAGATGTTCGAGTGTATTCACTGTTGCAGTCATTACACTTGGGTTTATCCTGCTGGCAGGCTACTTGCAGTCGGCCTGAATTCCAAAGTCCTGGTCCGGCGTCGGTTGCGGTCGCCTCTTCCCTGACGTCAGTGCGCCAGGGGTATAAAAGATGCAGTAGACGCCATTTTCTTCAGTTTTTCTTGCCCCAGACGTCAGGTGCCCCCAAAGGGTGGGCTAAAAATTCTGCTAATAAAAAAGCATGCACTAACATAAACATTACCTTCATCTACAAGCAAATACACCACATAGGTTGTATAGAATAGAGAAGTACAGATAAGTCCCAGCAATGAAAGGGGGATGGAGAGAGGGTAACATGGACTGCAACAGTGAATACATTCGAACATCTACATTTATGGTAGGTACACATCTGTACTATGTTCATCGTGCTTCACTGTTGCAGTCATTACACTTGGGTTGAATCCCAAAGCTGAGGCTGGGTGGCTGGGCCTAGACAGAATTAGGAGTGGCTATGAGGCCCTGCAGAACTGCAGTGACGAAGCCTGCTCTGGATTTAGAGTAAAGAGGTAAGTGGTAGTGCTTTGTAAACGTGTGCACTGAAGTCCAAGTTGCAGCCTCCAAAATGTCCTTGGTTGGTGGTACTCTGAAGAAGGCTGCTGAAGTGGCTGCTGCTCTGGTTGAATGTGGCCTAATACCCTTAGGCACTGATTTGCCATGTTGTGAATAGCAGAAACAAATGCAGGGGCCTATCCATTTTGAAATAGTCTGCTTTGAAATAGCTTTTCCTTGCGATCCTGCAGCATATGCCACTAAGAGTTGCTCAGTCTTTCTGAAAGCTTTAGTTTTGTCCAATTAGAAGTGTAGCTGTCTGTGTATGTCCAAAGAATGCAGAAGTCTCTCCCCCTTAATCTGTGGGTTTGGATAAAAAGCAAATGAATGGTTTGGTTAAGAGCCACACTGGACACTACCTTAGGCATAAATGTTGGGTTTGTACTTAGAGAAACCCTGTCCAGATGGAAAATAATAAAAGGTTCCACAGCCATTAGTGCCTGTAACTCTGAGACTCTACTTGCTGAGGTTATTGCTAGGAGCAGAGCTGTTTTTCCATGATAAGTATTTTATCTCAGCTGTATTGGCTGGGTCAAAAGGAGGCAGTGTGAGCTTTTCCAAAACAAAATTGAGGTCCCATGCAGGTGTTGGAGGTCTTATGTTTTTGGCCCCTCTGAGGTACTGCCTTAGCAGTGGGTGTGAAAAAATAGGTGGATCCGTATTGTAATGAGCTGAAATGGCAGAGGCATGGATCTTAATTGATGAGAAGGATAGGCCTTTGTCCAGCATCTCAGTTAGGTATTGTAAAATCTGAGGAATATTTGGTACAAGCGTGTCAATTCCTTGTGCCTGGTTCTAAGCACAGAATCTCTTCCGTTTTTCTGCATAAGATTTTCTGGTGCTGGGCCTCCGGGCTTCCAAAATAACATCCATAACTGCTTTAGAGAGAGGTGTGTTCTGAATGGTTAAATTATCAGCCATACAGCCAGATTTAGAGTTCTGAGTTGGCTGTGCAGGATCTGTTTGCTTTGTTGGGTCAGCAAATGAGGAATTTGGGGTAATGTCCAGGCTGGGCCTTGAGATAACCTCTTTAGGATTGGGTACCAGTGCTGGCATGACCAGTCTGGGGCAATCAATATCATTTTTGGCTTCTCTTGTCTGACCTTTAGGAGTACCTTGGGGAGGAGAGGCAGTGGAGGAAAGGCATATACTGTAAGCGTTTTCCAGCTGAATGATAGGGCATCCACTTTCCATGCTTGCTTGTGATAAGTCCTTGTGCAGAACCTTTGTAGTTGGCAGTTGTGCGGGGAGGCAAATAGATCTATGTCTGGGCATCCCCATTTCCTTGTTATCATGCTGAAGATTTGTTGATCTAGTTTCCACTCGTGAGGATCCTTGAGATTTCTGCTTAGTTCGTCTGCCAGAGTATTTGTCTTTACAGGCAGGAATTGTGCTTGCAGGTGTACTTGATAAGTCAATGCTGTGTTCCACAAAGTCATGGCTTGTCTGCAGAAGGGGTAGGAATGTGTGCCTCCCTGCTTGTTTATGTACCACATGACTGTAGTATTGTCCATCTTTACCAGCAGTTGTCCTGGATGAAGTAGATCCTTGAAGGCTGTCAGGGCATTCTGAACAGCTAGCATCTCTTTTTGATTGATATGAAGATGCATTTGGCTTGCTGGCCATGCTCCCTGAATACATTTTCCTGTCATGTGGGCCCCCCAGGCATAATCTGATGCATCTGTTGTTAGTGTTTGCCTGGCCATGGGTAGAGTGAATGGCTGTCCCTTGTTGTTGTGACAGGCCTGTGCCCACCATCGAAACTCCTGTTGCAGGCAGGGAATGAGGGTAATTAATGTTTCCAGGTTGTGGCAATGTTGAGTCCAAACACTTTTTAGATACCATTGTAGTTTCCTCATATGCAGTCTAGCATATGGAATTAGTAGAATGCAGAAAGCCATGAAGCCCAAAGCCTGCAGAATTTTTCTTGCAGATAACTGGGTCTTTGTTGTCAACATTTCGAAGTAAGAAGTCAGTTGCCTTTGTTTGTCTGGCGTGAGATAAGCCATCTGGGCAGTTGTATTTAAGCTTGCACCCAGGAATATTATCTCTTGAGAGGGTACTAGTTTTGATTTCTTTTCGTTTACCGTGTACCCTAGGCAAATTAGTAATCTTTTTACAAATGACAGATGCTTCAGTAGAATGTCTTTGTTCTCTGCTTGAATAAGGCAGTCATCCAAGTAAGGGTATATTTGAATTCCTCTGTCTGCAGAAAGCAATTACTGGTGCCAGGCATTTTGTGAAGACCCTGGGCGCAGTAGACAAGCCAAAGGGCAGTGCAGAGAACTGGTAGTGCATTGATCCAGCTATGAAACTGAGGTATCATCTGCAATTTTGTCTGACTGGGACATGCAGGTATGCCTCTTTTAGGTCCAAAGTTACAAGCAAAGCCTTCTTGCCCAGCATGGACAGAAGCTGCTGCAGTCTCAACATTTTGAATTTTGGAACGTCCAGAAAAGTGTTTAGAATAGACAGGTCCAGTATTGGTCTCAATGCTTTGTCCTTTCTGGGTACCAGGAATAGTCTAGTAAATCCTTGTCCCTGCTCTTGCTGTGGTACTCGCTGAATGGCCCTCATGTCCATGAGGGATGTAACTTGTTTTTGTGCCTCTGCCCACTGATTTTTTGGCAGGTCTGGCATACCTTTTGCCTTTGGCAGGGTGTGAAAGTGGAACCTGTAGCCCTGGGACACTATATTCAAGACCCATTTGTCCTGGGTGATTATATACCAATTTTGTGAAAAAAGTGCTAGTTTTCCTCCTAAGGGAGCTGCCAAAAGATAAGTGCTTGGTATTGGCAGAGGACAGTCACTGGGACTGTTTTCTATATGGCTGTGAATTGTCTTCTCCTCTTTTGGAGGTAGAAGCACCCCATTGTTTAGGCCTGTATGAGCCTTGGGGCTGGGAATCTGCCTCTAGGGCGTCTGTATCTGCCTCTTTGTGGCCTGTCTGACACTGGAAAGGACCGATTCTTTGAAGGTCAGTTCCTGCTAAATCTGGGTGGCTGTACCTGTAAGAAATCCTTAACTGTCTGCATAGATTTCGCTTTATACTCCATTTTCTTCAACACCTCTTCTGCCTTAACACCAAACAAAGTATCATGCTGTAAAGGAGCATCCAATAATTTTGCTTTAACATGATCAGGCAGATTTTGTTCCTTTAACCAAGCATTCCTTCTAATGACAGTAATCGTAACAGCGGCCCTGCAAGAGGCCTCCAGTGAATCAAAACCACATTGTAAAGTATGTTTTCCCACTTGTTCAGCTGCATGCAATAAGTCCTGCATTTCCTTATCTGCACATTCAGAATTTGTCAACATTTTCTGTTTTAGCAGTGACATTAAATATTGCTGATATTTAAGCATATGAAACTGACAATTTAAAGGCCTTACAGCCAACGTAGCAGAAGTGTAAACTTTCTTCCCCCATCTGTCCAGTGCCCTAGAATCCCTATCAGAGGGGACAGGGTTTTTTGCAGTGGAAGCCTTGACCCCTTTGGGACCCTGAGATATAGTTTCTGGGTCAGCAGCAGGGTTTTTATATAGGAATTTGTGGGAATCTGGAACCCTGTAGTATCTGTCTGGTTTAACAGGGGGTAAAGAGTCAGGAGACAGGCTGGACTCTGAAAATACATCATCTACTATGTCTAGAACAGGTAGAATGGCAAGAGGTCTGTGCTGAGGTAGTAAAAGAAAGTCTCGGAGCCTTTTCTTAGAGTCTGAGTATTCTTGGCTCTCCCAGTGAAAGTGCTCCCTCATGGTGTGAAGGGTTTCCCCAAAAGAATAATCCTCAAGAGGAGAGGCTGAAGGAATAGACTCTTCAGCATCAGAATCCTCATAGGGAGGAATGGAGTATCCCTGTTCAGAAGAGGAATCAGAGGAAATGGAAACCTGATCTGAATATTCATATTCTGTCTCTTGCCTAGGCCTCTTATCTGGAGGGGGATGGGAACCCCTGATCAAAGTAATTAGGTCTTCGGCCATTTTAAGCATCTGTTTTTTAGGCATGGAAGTCTGTGCAGGAGAATGCTGTACTTGTTTCTTTGTCTTTAGAGCTGCTTTAGTCTTTGCCTTTGAAGCTGAGGTTGGCTTAACATATAACTGTACAGGTCTGAAAACACCCTCAGAAGTCAATGCCTGCTCAGCGGCTCCAGACCCATCTGAGGGAATAGTTTCCGAATGTTCAATACCTTGAGTATCCAGAGGCCTAGTCGGCTCCACGTGGGAGTCGTAAGCGGCCTGTGGCTCTGAGGTAGCGGGCGTCAGGGACTGCAAAAGCGCCTCACTGAAAACCGGCAAACCGGTGACTGGCCTAGCGGAGGCCTCGTAGTCGGTTTTGGACCTCGGATGCCTGTCCTTTTTCTTGCACTTTTTATAAACTCCGGTAATCGGCTGTTCCGATGGCATTATATAATTAAATCTTCGGCCAAAGTAATGAAAGGCAAAATCGAACCGACGCTTAATAGTGCGTTGGTTAAATCTAGCACAAAACTGACAGCTAGCAATGTTGTGGTCAGGGCCTAGGCAAGGAATACAGTAAGAATGAAAATCCTTATGAGGTATTTGCTTCCCACAAGAAATACAATTGTTAACTTTTTCTGACATCGGTCTGGAGCAAGAAAAAAGTTTCCCCAATGGGGTACTTAGCTTTAATAAAGACTTTGGATCTGAAATTCGGTTTTGAAAATCTCAGGAGTTGGCCAACCGGCACTTGCGAACTGTTTTGCTTCGGGCAACGCGTGGCAAGAAAGACTGGAGAAAATGGCGTCGGCTGCATCTTTTATACCCCTGGCGCACTGACATCAGTGAAGAGGCGACAGCAACCAACGCCGGACCAGGACTTTGGAATTCAGGCCGACTGCGGGTAGCCTGCCAGCAGAATAACCCAAGTGTAATGACTGCAACAGTGAAACACGATGAACATCAGAAATTTCAGAATCCTGATAAGAAGAATCAGACAAATTCAGTCCTAGGTCTTTTAGAGGGGAAAGGTCGACTTCCCCTGATTAAAGTAATAAGGTCTTCAGCCATTCTTATCATTTGTTTTTTTTTTTTTAGGCATAGAGGCCTGACCATGCGGTCTGGGCGTCGGTTTTCTAGGCATGAATCGAGTTTTAGGCCTTGAAGAAGAAGATGGCGTCTGTTTAATATGCAAGTCAGTAGGCCTGAATACACTCTCAGAAGCCAGTGCCTGCACAGTGGCTCCGGACCCATCCAATGTAGAGACATTAAAAAGAAACCAATAATCCAAAGAGCAAAAAACGGACTGAATAACACGAACCACTGACAAGAGACTAGAACGGCACAAAAAGAAATTTAATGATATGTTAAGCGCTTTTCGTTTGATGCATGAAACAAACTTCATCAGACAAAGTAACAAAATGTGGGCAGTCTTATATAATGAATCAATTAACCAATTATTTCATCAAATACACATATTAAATGAGATAATTTAAAGACTGAAAAAACTTTTTCAAATACATTTTAAAGAAATAAGCACCATTACAAAAACTCCACACTCCCTCTATTAAAATAAGCCATTAAAAACAATATAGCCTAAATTATACTACTAATAATAAACCTAAATACAGTATAATAATTATGAAGACATTAGATAATATCACACATATAAAATATAAAAAATATATATAAAATATAATCATAAATATGAAATATAAAGGCATTTAATACATAAAATAAAAGATTTTTATGTGTACATATGTATAAATATTTAAACACATATATATATATATTTATATATATATATATATATATATATATATATATATTTATATATATAAACACACATATATATAAACACACATATGATGAAGTAATACAAAAAATAAGGATAAAATAAAACTAAAGAAAAAAGCATCCAGAACAAAGTACAAATTATCTTGTCAGACTTTTTATTTTTAAAATACTACTTATAGAGCAACCCTCGTTTAAACCAGGTGAGTTGTATGCATTCAACCTAATTTGCCATATGAGCTCGAGTTCTTCTAATCTAAGTGGGTATGGACCACCTCGAGGGTTGTGGGAAACTTGATCTATCACCATAAACTTAAAACTATGGTTAGAGAATTGAACTATGTGTTTAGCTAATGCATTATCAAGTTTGTGTTTTTTGATAGCATAAACATGTTCATACATACGATCACGAAGCCTTCTTTCTGTTTTGCCAACATAGAGGGCTGGGCAAGACTGGCATTGAGCTAAATAGACTACCATTTTAGAGTTGCAATTAACTCGCAACTTCAGATGGTATTGTAAGTTATGGATGCAAAATCTATTAGATTCAGTGATGTAAGAACAGTAATTACAGGCCTGGCATTTATACATACCTGCTGTTTTTACAGGGGTTCTTAACTGATGATCATAATAAGCTTTAAGATTTTTACCTCTTTTATAGGTCACCGAAGGACGATCACCTACACATAGAAAAACCCCTTTATCGTTCTTAAAAATTTCCCAGTTTTTTAACAAAATCTGGAAGAAATCTCTGCTATTGAGATTATAAGTCGTAACAAAAGTAGAAACTACAGTGTTTCTTATTGACGGGGGGTTAGGTGGTTCAGGTGACATATAAAGAGGAAAATCTACACTATTAGACATATTGAATGAATTATTCAAGATGGGTTTATAAAAATGACTCAGACGTTTAACTGTTACCTCATCAATGATGTCATCAACCATATAGTCAGGGTAGCCACGATGAACAAACATCCCTCTAATGAAAAGACATTCAGCATGAAAGTAATTTTCTAGGGTGATAATGCGGGCAGCCCTGACAAGTTGGCCCTTAATAATAGCCCGTTTTTGATGTAATGGGTGGCAGCTAGAGAAATGTAACAGTGAGTTGCAATAAGTGTTCTTTCTAAAGATAGAGGCTGTAAGTTTTTGGACAGTATAATCTTTAGAAAGAAGAACATCAAGATAAGAAATTGAATCTGTATTGAAGGTGTGTGTGAACTTCAGAAAATTAGTGGCAGAATTGAAATATTCAACAACCAAATCACTAAGTGAACTGTCACCATCCAATAAGATGAAAATATCGTCCAAATAACGAGTGTAGAATATTAACTGGTCATTGAACAAATTGATATTGGTAACAAACAGATGTTCCCAATGAGCCATAACCATATTGGCTACGCTTGCCCCACAAGGGGAGCCCATGGCCACACCAACTCTTTGAAGGTAAAAGTTCCCATCAAACATAAAATAGTTATCATCAAGTAGTTCTTGAACTGAATTCAGCTCATTTTTAGTACAGCCTTGAAGTTTTAACGTTTCACCAACCCATTCTAGAGACATTCGCAGGTTACACAGCTGAAGCATCTCATGGCATACAAGACTCCGAATGGGTCTCAGTAGAGACCTGCGAATCTGAAGTAGTGGGTATCTGGGGCTGCGAAAGCACCTCACTCAGTACCGGCGAACTAGCTTATGAAAAGCATCGTCGGTAGCTTTGGACCTAGGCGGCCTGTCCCTGTCTTTATCTCTGTATTTTTTCGGAATGTTGGTAGTTGGGTGGCTTACCAAATCCATATCTGGATAACTGAACCAAGTACCAAAAAATTAGAAGTGCAAATATACCGATGACGAATAGTTCGTTGTTTAAATAAGGCACAAACCCAACAGCGAGATACGTCGTGATCAGAGCCTAGGCAAGGACTACAGTACGATTGAAAATCTTTATGAGGTATTTGCTTTCCACAAGAAATACAATTACTGACTTTTACTGACATCGGTGAAGAGCAAAAAAAAGTTTCCGCAAAGGGGTACTTAGCTTTAGTTGAAGACTTTGGTTCTGAAACTCGAAAACGAAAATTTCAGAAGTCGGCCGACAGGCACTTGCGAACTGCTTCTGCTTCGGGCACCGCATGGCAAGAAAGGCTGATAAAATGACGTTGACTGCATGCATTATACCCCTGACTACCTGACGTCATGGAAGATGAGACAGCAACCGACTCGGGACCCAAGACTTTGTTAATCAGGCCGACTGAGGGCTACTGCAAGCAGATAACCCAAATGTGATGGCTGCAACAGTGAAACACGAAGAACATCTGCCTGAAGAGTCGCTTACTGCTGGATAGCAAGTTCCCACGCCAGGAGTGCCAAGCAGCAAAGACTATTAGATCTTGTCCCTCTCTATTTGTTTACAAACATCACTGTGGTATTGTCTGTAGACACCTTGAGAGGTCCTGTGGGAGGAGAGAAAATGAAAAGCCTGAAGAGCCAGCAGAAAGTACAGTTGTGTACACTTACCATAAATGTAGATGTTCGAGTGTATTCACTGTTGCAGTCATTACATTTGGGGGTAATCTGCTGGCAGGTTGCCCTCAGTCGGCCTGAATTCCAAAGTCTTGGGACCTGCGTCGGTTGCTGTCTTCTCTTCCATGTCATCAGGGGTATAAAACATGTAGCCAATGCCATTTTCTTTAGTTTTTCCTGCCCCCGATGTCAGGTGCCCCCAAAAAGGTAGCAATAATATATATATACTTATATACTTATATATATATATATATATATATACGTGCATCAATATAAACTTTACCTTCATCTACAAGCAAATACACCACATAGGTTGTAGAAAATAAGAGAAGGAAAGATAAACTGTAGAAAGACAGTGGGATGGCGGGAGGGTAACCTGGACTGCAACAGTGAATACACTCTAACATCTACATTTATGGTAAGTGTACACAACTGTACTATATTCTTCGTGTTTCACTGTTGCAGTCATTACATTTGGGTAGAATCCCAAAGCTATGGTTGTGAGGCTGGAGCTAAACAGCATTAGGTGAGGCTATAAGGCCCTTCAGCACTGCAGTGGCAAAGCCTGCCCTGGACTTAGAGTCGAGAGGCAAGTGGTAATGCTTTGTAAAGGTGTGAACAGAACTCCAAGTGAAAGCCTCTAGAATGTCCTTGGTCGGTACTCCTCTGAGAAAGGCTGCTGAAGTAGCTGAATCTCTGGTGGAGTGAGACCTAATGCCCTTGGGCACAGGTTTGCCATGGTGTAAGTAGCAGAAACGGATGCAATGGCTTATTGACTTTGAAAGGGTCTGCTTTGAAATAGTCTTTCCTTCTGATCCTGCAACATATGACACTAGTAATTGCTCAGTTTTTCTTAGAGCTTTAGTCCTGCTCAAGTAGAATCTTAGCTGTCTGTGTACGTCCAAGGAATGCAGGATTCTCTCCCCTTTTTTCTGCGGATTTGGATAAAAAGTTGGCAGAAGAATTGTTTGGATAAGAGCTACACTGGAAACGACCTTAGGCATAAAAGTAGGATTTGTCCTCAGAGACACCCTGTCTGGGTAAAATATGATAAAAGGCTCTACAGCCATATGGGCCTGTAGCTCTGAAACTCTTCTTGCTGAAGTAATTGTTAGTAGCAGAGCTGTCTTCCATAAGAACTTTATATCAGCGGTAGCAGCTGGTTCAAATGGAGGCAGGGTGAGCTTACCCAACACATAATTGATGTCCCATGCAGGTAATGATGATCTTCTAGGAGGCCCTCAATTTTTGGCTCCTCTAAGATACTGCTTTAGTAAAGGATGAGAAAAGATTGGTGGCTCTGTATTGTAATGAGCCAAAATGGCAGAGGCATGGATTTTGACTGATGAGAAAGATAGGCCTTTGTCAAGCATCTCAGTTAAGTATTGTAATATCTGAGGAATATGTGGTTCTTTTGTATCAGTTCCTTGTGCTTGATTCCAAGCACAGAATCTCTTCCATTTGTCAGCATAAGATTTTCTAGTACTAGGCCTTCTGGCTTCCAAAATGACATCCATCACAGCTTTACTGAGAGGTATCATTTGTATGATTACAAGATAAGCCATGCTGCCAGGTTCAGAGTCTGTAGTCGATTGTGCAAGATCTGATTGTTTTGCTGGGAAAGTAGTTGTGGTTTTTGAGGCAAGGACCAAGCTGGGTACTGAGACAAGTTCCTTAGGATTGGGTACCAGTATTGGCGGGGTCAGTCCAGGGCAATTAATATCATCTTTGGCTTCTCTTGTCTGACTTTTAGGAGGACCTTGGGTAGAAGAGGCAGAAGAGGAAAGGTGTAAACTGATAGGTTTTTCCAACTGAAGGATAGGGCGTCCACTTTCCATGCTTGTCTGTGATAAGTCCTTGTGCAGAATCTTTTCAGTTGATAATTTTGAGGAGAGGCAAATAGATCTATGTCTGGGCTCCCCCATTTCTCTGTTATCATGCTGAAGACTTGTGGATTTAGTTTCCACTCGTGAGGATCCATAAGATTTCCTGCTTAAATCGTCTGCCAGAGCGTTTTGTTTTCCTGGCAGGAATTGAGCTTGAAGAATGGTGATGGACAGGTTGACAGACGAAATCAGACAGGAGTCCCCGTGGACTATGATATTTGCAGATGACATTGTGATCTGTAGTGAGAGGAGGGAACAGGTGGAGAAGACCCTGGAGAGATGGAGATATGCTCTAGAGAGAAGAAGAATGAAGGTCAGCAGGACTAAGACCGAATATATGTGTGTGAATGAAAGGGAAGATAGAGGAATGGTGAGGATGCAAGGAGTAGAGGTGGCGAAGGTGGATGAGTTTAAATACTTGGGGTCAATAGTTCAGAGTAACGGTGAGTGTGGAAGAGAGATGAAGAAGAGAGTACAGGCAGGATGGAGTGGGTGGAGAAGAATGTCGAGTGATTTGTGACAGACGAGTACCTGTAAGAGTGAAAGGGATGGTCTACAAGAGGGTAGTGAGACCAGCTATGTTATATGGGTTGGAGACAGTGGCATTGACAAAAAGGCAGGAGTTTGAGCTGGATGTGGCAGAATTAAAGATGTTAAGATTTGCACTGGGTGTGACGAGGGTGGACAGGATTAGGAATAAGTATATTAGAGGTTCAGCCCATGTTGGAAGATTTGGAGACAAAGCCAGAGAGGCATGATTACGTTGGTTTGGACATGTGCAGAGGAGGGACGCTGAGTATATTGGGAAAAAGATGCTAAGGATGAAGCTACCAGGTAACAGGAAAAGAGGAAGGCCTAAGATAAGGTTTATGGATGTGGTGAGAGAGGACATGCAGGTGGTTGGTGTGAGAGAGCAAGGTGCAGAGGACAGGAAGAAATGGAAACAGTTAGTTATGTACTCACCATAACGATCGATGTATGTGGTCCATCTCGCCTACATTCCTTACTCACGGGTTCGGAGCAGAGAATCGGCTCTGACTCTGCCAAACTTTCTAGTACGAAGTCTCTAATTGGCTGGGCTAACCCGGTATCCCAGAGTGCACCTCACCCTAGCCCCAGATCTTGTTTGCAATCATAACAATCATAACCCATACTCAATAAACACCGGAAGAAATTCCAGCCAGATACGGGAACCAAATCACTGACCTTGAAGGATCCACAGAGCCAATATTCTTCCAAATCCTCCAGGAAGGGGGCAGGTGGGAGGGTACATAGGAATGTAGGCGAGATGGACCACATACATCGATCGTTATGGTGAGTACATAACGAACTGATGTTATGTGGTCCTATCTCGCCTACATTCCTTACTCACGGGACAGCGTCCCCAGCACCTCTATCCTGGGAGGCTCATAAAAAGATGCTCCTGAGAACCATGGAACCAAAGGAAGCCCGGCCCCTAGAAGCGACGTCCAGTTTGTAATGAGTAATACAGGTGTTGGGAGAAGCCCAAGTTGCCGCAGCACAAATATCATCCAAGGAAAGTCTAGCATGGAAAGCTACTGACGTAGACATAGCCCTGGTAGAATGAGCCTTGACTGGAAAGGGTAAAGTTCTGTCTGCTAACGAGTAAATGAATGAAATACAGTCTCTGATCCATTTAGAAATAGTGCACTTGGAAATAGGACTACCTGTTCTGTTCTCTGAAAAGGACACAAAACAATTGATCAGATTTCCTAACTTGCTTCGTCCTGTGTAAATAAAATCTCAGTTGTCTGTGCACATCCAACTGATGCAACCTGAACTCTGCTTTATTGGAAAAGTTCGGAAAGAACACTGGTAGCTCAATAGATTGATGAAGATTGACCGGGGATGATACCTTCGGGAGAAAGGACGGGTTAAGCCTGAGAGAGACACTGTCCTTGTGAAAGACCAAGTATGGAGGTTTCATGGACAGGACTTGAAGTTCTGATACCCTCCTGACCGATGTAATGGCTGTCAGAAAAGCAGTCTTCCAAGATAAGAATTTCAAGTCGCAAGTGGCAGCCGGTTCATAGGGTGGTGATGTAAAAGCTTGTAGCACAAGGTTCAGGTCCCATGGCAGTACAGGCTCAGAAACTGGAGGACGAAGTAACCAAGCGCCTTTCAGAAAAGCTTTACAGAGCTTGTGGCCCATAAGAGAGGGCTCATAAGATGTGTGAAAATTGGAAATTGCGGCAAACTGTACTTTTATGGTAGCGGGCGCGGAGCCCTGACAGAACAACATGGCTAAAAAATCCAAAACCGACGGAATAGGGGCTGTGAAAGGATCCAACCCTTGGGCCTGAGCCCAAATGGAAAATCTCCTCCATTTGCTGGAATAAATCTTCCTGGTGGAAGACTTATGAGAAGAAGACAAGATGTGCACCACCTCAGGAGAAAAGGAATGTAGCCTGACTAGGGATGGAACTGGAGCAGCCAGGCTGTCAACTTGAGGGTTCGCAGGGATGGATGAAGTTGTTCTGACATGTGAATCAGGAGGTCCGAAACTAGGTCCAGAGTCCACGGACCGTCCAGTGCGTACCGTTGAAGAAAGGGGAACCATACTTGTCGAGGCCAGTGTGGAGCAATAAGAATCATCTTGCTTCCCACGGATATGGCTTTCTGTATCACTCTTGGCAACAGAGGAAACGGAGGGAAAGCCTAGACCAGACCGGGGGGCCAAACGTGAGCTACAGCGTCCCTGGGTGATTCCCCCTGTGGGGGGATCAGAGTGAAGTACTTGCTGCATTTGGCATTGAGGGGGCTGGCGAAGAGATCGCAGCAAGGTTGATCCCACTTTTTGAAGATCTGAACCGCCACTCGGTTGTTCAGGGACCACTCGTGAGGCATCAGAATAGCTCTGCTTAGCCTGTCTGCTATCACGTTGGACCTCCCTGGAATGTGCGTTGCCACTAGAAACCATTGGGAAGACACCGCCCACTGCCACACTCGCATGGCCTCTCTGCAGAGGGGGTAAGATTTGGTTCCCCCCTGCTTGTTCAGGTACCACACCACGGACATGTTGTCAGAGTGAATTACAATCGTTCCCAGAGGTAGAAAGTCCTGGAGTGCTCGCAACGCCAGAAACACTGCTCGCAACGCCAGAAACACCGCTCTCATCTCCGGAACATTGATGTGCAAGTGTACCTCGTGGTCTTGCCAGGTGCCTTGGACCGTCCTGCCTAGATAATGCCCCCCCACCCCATCTGGGAGGTGTCCGTAGCCACTGGAGACATAGGAACCAAGCTCCTCCCTCTGTCCAGATTGGAGGAGCGTAGCCACCAAAGGAGGTCCTGTTTGCATTGCTCCGTGAGAAGTATCAAGTGGGAAAAGGAAGCTTTTGAAAGGACCACTGAACCGACAGGAGCCACTGTAGTATCCGCATGTGTAACCTGGCCAGGGGTACCAGCATGATGGTGTAGGCCATGGATCCCAAGAGCTGAAGAACTAACCTGGCCTGAACTTTTCTGAGGGGCAACAGTGCGTGGATCTGAGACTGCAACACCCTTATCCTGTCCTGTGGCAGAAAGGCGCGCATTTGAATAGAGTCTAGCTCTGCGTCTATAAAAACAACACGCTGTGAGGGCTGCAAGGCAGACTTTTCCCAGTTCAAAGTAATTCCTAAACGTTGGCAAAGTGAGATGGGTCATCTCCCTGGCTTGAATGAGCAGATGCCTGGTGGGGGCGGCGAGAAGCCAGTCGTCCAGATATGGAAACACCTGGAATCCTAGACATCTCAGGTGAGCTGTCACCACTGCCAAGCATCTGGTAAACACTCTGGGGGCTGTGGTGAGACCAAAGGGCAGGGCACGAAACTGGAAGTGACTGGCTCCTAGCCGGAAGCGTAAATGACTCCTGGATGCCTTCTCCATTTTGATGTGGTAGTAGGCATCCTTGAGATCGATGGAGCACATCCATACTCCTTTCTCCAGCAGTGGAAAAATGGAGTGAAGTGTGACCATTCAGAACTTGGACTTCAGAACGTAGCGATTGAGTCGACTGAGATCCAGAATGGGTCTCAGGTCCCCTGTTCTTTTCAGCACCACAAAGAGTCGTCAGTTCCTGATCCGACATGGTCTGAGGGGACTGGTTGGAGGACTCCTTTTTCTAGCAGCTTTGCCACTTCAAGTGCTGCTTGATCCCGTTGACTGGGTGGGAGGTCCGGGATCCTTCTGACTGGAGGGGGTGTCGACGCAAAGGGAATAATGTAACCTCTGGTAACTATTTGAAGCACCCAACGATCCTGGGTGATGCTCTCCCAGGCTTCCCGATGCAATGAAATTCGGCCCCCGACTGGCTCCAGAACAGCACATTCAGGCAACATTTCAGGAACGCTGGAAGGAAGAGCCGTGAAAGGAATCGCGGTCTCCCAAGTTGCGGGGGGCCCCCTCTACCTCTAGGATGGCGTCTTCCAGAATAATCCCCCCCCCCACTCTGCCTCTGGAGGGGACTCACCTTGAGCCATGGGAAAGGACCCCTGAGACTTTTCGAACCACATTTTCTCCCCTCTCTGAGCCTTGGGATAAGGCCTAGAAGGAAGAGAAAAACGGGCCCCTACGGCAGATAGGGTCTTTCCCTCCTGCTCGCATCTGGTGAGACTGTCTTTCACTTTGGGTCCGAAGAGAGAGGATCCATCAAAGGGGGCGTCAGTGAAGGAAGACTTAAAGGCCTCCGCAAAATGACACAGGCGCATCCAGGCTTGCCTTCTGACAGCTACGCCTGAGCTAGCTGCCCTACTCGCCCCTTCGGCTGCATAAGATATGAGCCTCATGGACGAGTTGACAATGGACCCTAGGGTAGACAACTGGGCGTTAACAGTCTGCGCTACCGCCTCAGGCATGTTACCCGTCACAGTATCTCCTAGCTCCTTCAGGAGATCTCTTTGGAACCAAGTGAAATGACAGAGGTAATTCAACAACCGTAAGGTGAAGGTCGCCGAAGTCAGGGTACACTTCCCATACCGGTCCATACTCCTGGACTCCTTGTTAGAAGGGTGGACTGAAGAAGAAGCCTCTGCAACTTCCTGCTGAGTGGCTGCCGCCACCACCAAGGCATCTACCGAAACCCCTTTAGTAAGAAACTCTCTGTCCAGGGAGCAGACAAGAACTTGTTTGGACGTCTGGGCACCGGTTCCACGGAATCAGGGTTCTCCCACACCCTTCGACAAATCGAGTCTAGGAGTTCGAAGGGTGGAGACACCCAGGAGGCAGGGGGTTGAGTTCCGAAGGCCTTGAGTAATACAGACTACTCCTCAGAGGGGGTCTTGGAGGGCCAGTCGTCTCTCTGTCTCAAAATCTCCAGGATGTCTGAGAAAGAGACATCATTGGAGGACGACTTGGGTGACCCCTCTGATTCCTTGAGGTCGGTATCGGAAGTGAGTGAGTCATCCTGGGAGTAGATGTGCTTCCTCTTGCACGACTTCTTATTGAGAGGCTCCTCAGGCAAAGACTCTGAGGAGCCCTCAGAAAGTAGGGGACCGCTCAAGGGGGTATCCCCAGACCTTCGGGTTCTGCCGTCCATAGAGAGGGGGGCATCAGAGGCTCTAACCAGGGTGTAAGGGGACGGAGTGACCGAACCAGGTGATGTACCTGATGACCTGGCCAGGGCGCTCCTCATGGCTTCGAAGGCTGGTCCCCCCGGATCCGAAGACCGACCAGTCTCCGAGACCACGATCGGAGTCGAGATTCCCTGAGCTGAAGCACTAAGAGGGAGGCTCGGAAGCAACAGGAGTCCCGAGGCATCCCCCTCGGGTCCGACTGAGGAAACCCGAGTGCCGAAACCAGAGGACGGATCCGACCTGGTAGGAGCCGAAGCCGGCTCCGATAGACTCGCCCGGGGTATCGGAGCCGACACCAGAACATCACTTGGCACGGGACCCCCCGGCTCCGACGATACATGGGTGTTTGGAGGAGGAATCATCGAAACAAGCATGGGAACCGGCTCCGGAGCAGACTGGGTCGGAGCCAAAAACAATTTTGCTAACACCGGTGACTGTAGGAGTCTCTGAACCACCCTGCCCACATCCAAATAAGACAGCCTAGAGGATTTGGAAGAAATAGAGGGAGATCTAGATCTCCCGACTGGAGACTCAAGCCTGACACTGGGTGACCTGCTCCGAAGAGGTTCCAATAATATCGGAGCCGAGGTCGACCCCAGTACAACAGATACCTCCTGCGGCTCCGAGGACAATGGAGCCGAGAAGGTAGTATCCATATCAGAGTCCTTCTCTTTTGGCCCCAAGGGCAATGGAGCCGAGGATGTAGTGTCCATTTGCGAGACCTTCTCCTTCGGCCCCGAAGACGGAGGAGACGAGGAGGAAGTATCCAATTTACAAACCTTCTCCGATGGCTCCGAAGAAGTAGACGGAGCTGGAGATCTCTTCTTGGCCTTAGGAGGCTTAGACATAGTACTAGAAGGCAGGGAAGACTCCAAGGCCTCTTCAAAGGACGGCTTGATCAGACCCTTCAAAATCAGTTTGTTTTTACGTTCCTGCAGTACCCTAGGGCTAAACACATGACAGAAACTGCAGGACTCTTGCAAGTGAATAGCCCCAAGACAATACACAACGATAGTGTCCATCTGTGATGGACATTTTATGGCCACATTTAGTACACTTCTTAAACCCAGAGGGTTTATGTTCCTTCAGTTCTTTTGACATTGCAAGCAACCGTGCCACACACAAACAACAGAGTGGGAGACCGACAAACACTTGACAGGACAAGGAAACAAACGCTTCCTAAAACCAAAAAATTAACCAATAACACAACAGCAAATCACAACCAGGAGGACACAGGAGAGGACTAGGTCCACTAACTTAAAAGGGCCTAGCCCGCGAAAAGTACAGTTTTGTACCTACCATAAATGTAGATGTCCGAACTGGATAGCATCTGCAGTCATAACAACTGGGGTTGTCCTGTCGTCAGGCAGCCCTTCAGTCGGCCGGATTCCAAAGTCCGGGTCCGGCTTCGGCTGTCGCACTTCACCCGTCATCTCTGCTGGTCTTCGGGTATAAAAGCATCAGCCGACGCCATTTTCCTCAGTGTTTCTTGCCCCAGATGCCAGTAGCCCTCTTGAAGGCTAAAATTTGGATAGATGCCAATGTTTCCAAAAAGATAGAGGTAAACACAAAAATAAGCATGTATGTACATATATACAAGCAAATACACCATAAAAGACTCCCCCCCACCAGATAGCTATTAGGAGGGTAAACACCCTAGGAGTACCACAGAGGGGAAGGAGGGAGGGTAATCCTGACTGCAGATGCTATCCAGTTCGGACATCTACATTTATGGTAGGTACAAAACTGTACTATGTCCTTCATGGATGCATCTGCAGTCATAACAACTGGGTAGAATACCATAGCCAACTAGGGGAGGAGGATAAAAGTAGATTATGGTGTGTTTAGGATCCCTTGCAGTACAGCAGTGGCAAACCCTGCTCGGGATCTGGAATATAGAGGCAAATTATAATGCTTGGCAAATGTATGCACGGAGGTCCAAGTAGCCGCCTCAATAATGTCTTTGGTTGCCACTCCTCGTAAGAAGGCTGTGGTAGTGGCTGTTGCCCTTGTAGAATGAGGTCTTATGTTCTGTGGAATTGGTTTTCCATGGAAGGAGTAACAGAATCGTATGCAATTTCCTATCCATTTGGAGATTGTCTGTTTGGAAATAGCTTTTCCTTCCCTTCCTGTTGCATAGGCTACAAAAAGTTGGTCAGTCTTTATGCTATTTTTTGTTCTGTCCAAGTAGTAGCGTAGCTGTCTATGTACATCCAAGGTATGCAGTATTCTTTCCCCTCTGTTTTGTGGGTTGGGAAAGAAGGTAGGTAGGTGGATTGCCTGGTTTAAAGACACTCTGGATACCACCTTAGGCATAAATGTAGGATTAGTCCTCATGGACACTCTATCTTGGTGGAAGATTAGGAAGGGTTGCACTGCCATTAAGGCCTGTAGTTCTGAAACCCTCCTTGCTGAAGTAATTGCCAGTAGGAAAGCAGTTTTCCATGACAGGTGTTGTAGGTCTGCTGTTGCTGCTGGTTCAAAGGGTGATAGTGTCAAATTTTCTAGCACAAAGTTTAAGTCCCAAGCTGGTAATGGTGGTTTCCTTGGAGGTTTTACATTCTTGATTCCTCTGAGGAACTGCCTGAGCAAAGGGTGCGAAAAAACAGGTGGATCAAAGCTGTATTCTGCTGAAATAGCTGATGCATGTATCTTGATGGAGGAGTAGGACAGGCCTGAATGAAGAAGTTCGGCCAGATACTCCAGAATGTTAGGCATATCTATGTTTGACACATATTTTCCTCTTTCCGTACTCCAAATGACAAACCTTTTCCATTTTCCAGCATAGTTCCTTCTTGTTGAAGGTCTGCGTGCTTCAAGAATAATGTCTTTAACTCTTTGGGAAAGTTCTGGATTAGCTGCTGCTATGTGATGTTCCATGCAGTCAGTTGCAACATTTTTAGGTTTGTATGTATGATGCTGCAGTTGTTCTGAGTTAACATCAAAGGCATCAGGGGTACTGGCCACATATTGTTCCGAGACATGCGCCTCAGCAGTAGGTACCAGTGTTGTCTTGGCCAGTTTGGAGCTATCAGGATTATCCTTGGACGTTCTTCCTTGATTTTTAGTAGTACTTTGTGTATCAAGGGAAGAGGTGGGAATGCATATGCTGTTAGGCCTTTCCAGCTGAAGGAGAGCGAATCCACTTTCCATGCTAGTGGGTGGAATGTCCTTGTGCAGAACTTTTTGAGCTGGTGATTGAGAGGTGATGCGAATAGATCTATCTGAGGCATTCCCCATTTCTTTGAGATGGTCTTGAAGATGTCCGGGTGCAGCTTCCATTCGTGGGCATCCGATGTGGTTCTGCTTAATATGTCTGCTAGGGTATTTTCTTTTCCCGGTACAAATATTGCCTGTAACTGGATGTTGTAGCTGAGTGCCAGGGTCCACAGCTCCAAAGTCATTCTGCATAGGGGGTATGAATGAGTGCCTCCCTGTTTGTTGATGTACCACATGACTGTGGTGTTGTCTGTCCTTATCATCAACTGGCCCTCTTGGAGAAATGGTTTGAACTTTTGGATTGCCAGTTTTACTGCCAGCATTTCTTTTAGGTTGATGTGCAGGTGAAGTTGATCCTGTGTCCACAATCCTTGCACGCATTTGTCCAGCATGTGGGCCCCCATCCTAGGTCTGAAGCGCCTGTTGTGATGGTCTGGCTTGCTTGACATCTGCGAAAGGGTAGGCCTGGGTTTGACTGACATGCCTGAGCCCACCATAGGAACTCCTGCTTTAAGCATGGAATTAGTGGGATTTCTGTTTCTAGGCTGTGTCTGTGTTGGGACCATAAATTCTTTAGGTACCACTGTAGTTTTCTCATATGTAGTCTGGCAAATGGGACCAAGATTATGCATGATGCCATGAAGCCCAAGGCCTGCAGTACTTTTCTTGCTGTTAACTTGTTCAGTTTTGTTAGTGCCAAGAAGTAAAGAGGGAGTTCTTTTGTTTTTCTGTAGTCAGGAATGCCATTTGTTTTACTGTGTCCAATTCCGCCCAAGAATGTCCTTGTTTGGGATGGTATCAGCCTTGACTTTTGTAAATTGACTGTGTATCCCAGTGCTTGTAGCAAGTAAATGACCCTTTGTAAATCTGTTGTCAGCTTGCTTTTGTTGTCCCTTGTAGCAGGCAGTCGTCCAGGTATGGGTAAATTTGAATTCCTGTAGTCTGCAATGGGCGATTACTGATGCCAGGCATTTTGTGAATACTCTGGGCAGTAGATAAGCCAAAGGGCAATGCTGAGAATTGATAGTGCTCTGATCCTGCAAGAAATCTGAGGTATCTTCTGCAGATTGGTCGAATGGGGACGTGCAGGTATGCCTCCTTGAGATCTAGAGTTACCAGCCAAGACTCCTTGCCCAGCATGGGAAGAAGTTGCTGTAGGGTCAGCATTTTGAATTTTGGGACAATGATGTATGTATTTAAGGTGGACAGGTCGAGAATTGGTCTCCAACTTTTTCCTTTCTTGGAACTAGGAATAGTCTGGAGTAGAACCCTTTCCTTGCTCTGCTGTTGGCACTCTTTCCACAGCTCTCATGTTTGCTAACTCCATTATCTGTTGTAGTGCCTCTGTTTTTGATTTGAAGGTAGATTTGGCATTCCTCTTTGACTGGTAAAGTGTGGAAGTGAAACCGTAACCTTGATCTATGGTTTGTAAAATCCACTTGTCTTTTGTTATGTAGTGCCAGTTCTTTGAAAATAAGGTTAACTTTCCGCCTAGAGGAGCTGCTATTTGTTCCTGGTAGGCGGATTTAGGGTTAAGTCACTGTGGTTGTGCTGATGTAGTGGCACTGGTTGTGTCTGTGCCTCTGTTGTTACCTTGCCACTGTCGCCCTCTGTAGGCACCTCCTCTGGATTGGTTTCTGCCTCTGGAACGCCTATTCCTGCCCCTTTGAAATTTTGTGGAGTCAGGAAAGGACCAATTTTGGCAGGCCAGTTCCTGCTAAACCTTGGGGTTGAACCTGCAAGAAATCTTTAACCGTTTGAACAGATTTTGCCTTTTCTTCCATTTTCTTCATAACCTGCTGGGCAGGTGTACCAAACAAACTTGTCTTATCCATAGGAGCATCTAGCAACTTAGCTTTAACATGATCCGGTAAAGCTTGCTCCTTTAGCCATGCATGCCTTCTTATCACTGTGCCAGTCATGGCTGATCTAAATGAAGCCTCCAGTGCATCATAGCCACATTTTAAGGAATGGTTGCTAACCTGTTGTATGTTATTTACCATTTCTAATACATATTTCTTATCAAGAGATTCATCGGTGGTTAGTTTTTTAGTTAACTGATCAAACATAAACTCTTGGTATTGTATCATGTGAAACTGACAGTTTAAAGCTCTAGCTGAGAGAGTAGCTGAAGTGTAGACCTTTTAACCCCATCTGTCTAATGACCTTGCTTCCCTTTCAGAAGGAATAGGGTTTTTAGCTATGGTCGCGGCTACTGCCTTGGGACCCTGGGATATAGTTTCGGGGTCTGCAAGTGGGGCCTTGTAAAGGTGGTGATGAGTATCTGGCACCCTGTAAAATCTGTCTGGTTTGGCAGGGCTGGGGGTAAAGAATCTGGAGCGGAGCAGACATCATTGAAAGCATCATCCACCACAGAGAGAACAGGAGGTATAGCTAAGGGCCTGTGCTGTGGGAGGTGCAGAAAGGTCCTAAGTCTTTTTCTGGAGTCTGAAAAATCCTGTTGCTGCCATTGGAACTGCTCTCGCATGGCATGTAAGGTTTCCCCAAAGGAGAATTCTTCTGCTGGGGAAGCAGCTGGAATGGATTCTTCAGCATCAGAATCTTCAAAATTGGAGAAAGGAGCCTCTGGCTGGTCAGTGATGTCTGATTCGTCAGCAGAATCATCAGAGGACACGGGCTCTGCCCTAGGTCTCTTCTCTGGGGGCTGAGAGGCCCTGTCTGGGTGAGATTGAGATCCTCTAATTAATGAAATTAAATCTTCTGCCAAAGTAAGCATTTGAGAACTAGAAGAGGGCCTGGTTGTGGGGGTTTAACAGGCACTGTCTTAGTTGTCTTGCCTGCTTTAGCCCTCGCTAAGGCCTTAATGGACATGGCTGCTGGAGGCCTAGCAGCACCACGTGCTGGGGTAGAGACATCCAAGGGAATGGTGTCTGATAAGTCAGTGGCAACCACCGTAGTGGATAAAATTTCTGAGGCCGATTCAAGAGTGGTAGCAGGGCCTCAGTTGTAGAAATAGGTTCAGCTGTACTTTGATCACTTTTCTCCGTTTCGGCCGAAACCGAGACACTCGCGGTTTGCTTAACCATGGTTTCGGCCGAAACCGCGGACCGCGAGTGTCGGTCTTTATCTTTGCGTATTTTGGCAGATTGGGTAGTCGGAGGATGCGACGGCATAATGTACGCAAAATCAGAACCGAAAAACTGTTCTGCAAACTCCGACCGACGCCTAAGCGTTCGTCGGTTGAAAGAAGCACAGGCGGAACAGGCTGCTACGTGGGCTGGGCCTAAACAAGGCAGACAATAAGAGTGGAAATCTTTATGAGGTATTTGTTTCCCACAGGTTAAACAATTATTAACTTTTTCTGACATCGGCTGAGGCAAGAAAGAGTCCCCAACGGGGTACTTAGCTTTAGAAGTCTTCGAAGTAGTATTCGGTAGAAGTAATCTCTGGATCCGACCGACCGGCACTTGCGAACAGCTTCTGCTTCGGGCGCCACGCGGCAAGAAAGACTGAGGAAAATGGCGTCGGCTGATGCTTTTATACCCGAAGACCAGCAGAGATGACGTCGGGTGAAGTGCGACATCAGCCGAAGCCGGACCCGGACTTTGGAATCCGGCCGACTGAAGGGCTGCCTGACGACAGGACAACCCCAGTTGTTATGACTGCAGATGCATCCATGAAGGACATCAGTAGGGATACCACAAACAACTACACTCTCAAACTCACGCAACAACTAATCACACAAAAAATAGCTATGAAAATAGCTTTTGACAAAAGGAGACAGCTAAAATACTAAAAGTATTTTAAAGGCATTTAAAATGGTACTTAGCCACAGCCAAGCGAGACCACGTCCTAACTCTACGAGCGGCAAACGAGATCTGGGGCTAGGGCGAGGTGCACACTGGGATACCGGGTTAGCCCAGCCAATTAGAGACTTTGTTCTAGAAAGGTTGACCGGGTCGGAGCTGATTCTCGGCTCCGAACCCGTGACTAAGGAATGTAGGCGAAATAGGACCACATAACATCAGGTGATCTGCTGTGGCGACCCCTAAAGTACAGTTTTGTACCTACCATAAATGTAGATGTTCGAGTGCCAATACAGCTGCAGTCATAACAGATGGGTTTTCCTGCCGTCAGGCGGGTCCTCGGTCGGCCGAATTCCAAAGTCTAGGTCCGGCGTCGGATGTCGTCGCTTCTTCTCTGACGTCAGTGCAACAGGGGTATAAGAACCAGCCGACGCCATTTTCTTCAGTTTTTCTTGCCCCAGATGTCAGGTGCCCCCAGAAGGAAGGCAATACATAAATTTATGTAATAATGCAATGCAGTATAATCAAAAAACAGTAGCTGCAAGCAAATACACCATAAAAGAATACCCCAATCAGGTTGTATGAGGAGGTGTTAGCCATTAGGCCTGTCCCAGAGGGGACGGAGGGAGGGAAACCTGGACTGCAGCTGTATTAGCACTGGAACATCTACATTTATGGTAGGTACAAAACTGTACTATGTTCATCGTGCATACAGCTGCAGTCATAACAGATGGGTAGAATACCAAAGCTAAAAAAGGGGTGGTAGGCACTAGGTGGAACTAGGAGGAGCCAGGATGCCCTGCAAGACTGCAGTGGCAAAGCCTGCTCTAGATTTAGAGTATAATGGTAGGTGATAGTGCTTGGAGAAAGTATGTACAGAACTCCAAGTGGCAGCTTCCAAAATATCTTTGGTAGGAACCCCCCTGAGGAAAGCTGCAGAGGTAGCTGTGGCCCTTGTTGAGTGAGATCTGATGCCTGCAGGTACAGTTTTACCATGAAAAGAGTAACAAAAGCGTATGCAGTGGGCTATCCATTTTGAGATTGTCTGTTTGGGAATAGGCTTCCCTTGAGCTCCTGTAGCATAGGACACAAAGAGTTGCTCTGATTTTCTGAAAGGCTTTGTTCTGTCCAAATAATAACATAGCTGTCTGTGAATGTCCAAGGAATGTAATAGTCTCTCCCCTTTGTTTTGGGGATTGGGGTAAAAGGTAGGTAACTGGATAGCCTGATTCAAGGCTACCCTGGATACTTACCTTTGGCATAAAGGAAGGATTGGGTCGTAAGGAAACTCTGTCCTGATGGAAAATGATGAAAGGCTGCACAGCCATGAGTGCTTGTAGTTCCGAAACCCTGCTAGCTGAAGTGATAGCCAACAGGAAGGCTGTTTTCCAGGACAAATATTGCAGTTCTGTTGAAGCAGCTGGCTCAAAAGGAGGCAAAGTCAGTTTTTCTAGAATGAAATTGAGGTCCCAAGCAGATACTGGTTGTTTCCTTGGGGGTTTTATATTCTTAGCCCCTCTGAGGAACTGTCTTAAGAGGGGGTGAGAGAATAAAGGAGGATCAGTGTTGTATTCTGAAGAAATGGCTGAGGCATGGATTTTGATGGAGGAGAATGAAAGTCCTCTGCTTAGCATCTCAGCTAGGTACTGTAATATTTGAGGTAAATTCAGTATTCCAGGATTCTGGCCCTTTTTCTCATCCCAGGCACAAACCCGTTTCCATTTTGCGGAGTAGGCTTTTCTAGTAGAAGGTCTTCTGGCCTCCAAAATAACATCCTGCACCTCCTTGGAGAGTAGGGTCTGTTGTGATTTTAAGGAATCTTCCGTGCGGCTAGATTGAGTGATTTCAGCTGACTGTGAAGAGTTTTGAAGGTGTGCTGAGTCAGTAGAAGATGCATTAGAGGCAGCATCCATGGTGGGGAATGCGTCAGGCTCCAGGAGTGGGTACCAGTGTTGTCTTGGCCAGTCTGGAGCAATGAGAATCATCTTTGGTCTGCCTGCTCTGGTTTTTAATAAAACTTTGGGCAGCAGAGGAAGAGGTGGAAAGGCATAAACTGTCATTGCTGTCCAACTGAAAGAGTGCATCCACTTTCCAGGCCTGTGGATGAAAGGTCCTTGAGCAGAATTTTGCCAATTGGTGATTTCTGTGGGAGGCAAAGAGATCTATGTCTGGCCTTCCCCATGCTTGAATTATTTTTGAAAAAACTTGAGGATGCAACTTCCATTCGTGTGGATCTGTCATATTTCTGCTTAGGTTGTCTGCCAGCGTGTTTTCCTTGCCTGGCAGGAACTGTGCTTGAAGCTCGATTTGTAATCCTAGAGCCATGTTCCAAAGAGACATGGCTAGCCTGCATAGGGGGTATGAATGGGTTCCTCCCTGTTTGTTTATGTACCACATTACTGTGGTGTTGTCTGTCCTTATCAATAGCTGTCCTGGATGCAGTAGGTCTTTGAAAGCTATAATAGCATTTATTACTGCTAGCATTTCCTTTTGATTGATGTGTAGGTGCTTTTCTTTTTGGGACCATTTGCCCTGAATACACCTGTCATGTGCGCCCCCCAGGCGTAATCTGAGGCGTCTGTTGTGATGACTTGATTTGCTTGAGGCTTGCAGAATGGGAGACCTGTGTTTCTTTGGCATGCTTGAGCCCACCAAAGAAATTCCTTTTGAAGACATGGAATCAGTGGTATTATTGTTTCCAAACTGTGGCTGTGTTGAGACCATAGGTTCTTTAGGTACCATTGAAGTTTCCTCATATGTAGCTTTGCACATGGGATTAGTAGGATGCAAGATGCCATGAATCCCAGAGCCTGCAGGATTTTCCTTGCAGTCAGCCTGGTGAAAGTTGCCAGTTTTCTGAAGTATTGAGTTAGTTGCCCTTGTTTCTCTGGCGTGAGGTAGGCCATCTGGGTGTTTGTATCCAAGTTGGCACCCAGGAAAATTATTGTTTGAGAGGATATTAGCCTTGATTTCTTTTTGACTGTGTATCCCAAAGAATTCAACAACATTATTACAAACGCCAGATGTTTCAGAAGTATGTGCTTGCTGTCCGCTTGGATCAGGCAGTCGTCCAAATATGGGAATATTTGAATCCCTTGAAGTCTGCAGTAGGCAATTACTAATGCCAGGCATTTCGTGAACACTCTGGGCGCAGTAGATAAGCCAAAGGGCAATGCAGAGAATTGATAATGGGTTGAACCTGCAAGAAATCTGAGGTATCTTCTGCAATCTTGTCTGATTGGGACATGCAGGTAAGCCTCCTTGAGGTCCAATGTTACCAGCCAAGACTCCTTGCCCAGCATGGGAAGAAGCTGCTGTAATGTGAGCATTTTGAATTTTGGCATGAGTAAAAATGTGTTTAGGATGGATAGGTCCAAAATAGGTCTCCAATCTTTGCCCTTCCTTGGTACCAGGAATAGTCTGGAATAAAAACCTTGACCCTGTTCTTGTGCAGGTACCTCTTGAATAGCTTTCATGTCCATGAGATCTGAAATTTGTTTTTGTGCCTCTGCCCTTTGATTGTGTGGCAGGTTTGGCATGCCTATCATTTTTGGAAGGGTGTGAAAGTGGAATCTGTAGCCTCTGTCTATAATGTCCAGGATCCATTTGTCTTTTGTGATAATATGCCAATTTTTCGAAAATAATGCCAGTTTTCCGCCCAAAGGTGCTGCCATTTGAGCCTTGCTTGGCATGCAAAGGGGAAAGTCATTGGTTCTGCTTTCTGAATGGCTGTGAACTATCCTCACCACCTCTTTGTGTAGGTGCTTGCCATTGTCTGCCTCTAAACGATCCTCGAGATTGCCCTCTACCCCTGGGGCGCCTGTATCTACCTCTTTGGGGTCTGTCCGTGGCTGGAAAGGACCAATTTTTTGAAGGCCAATTTCTACTGAAACGTGGAGGTTGTACCTGTAGGAAATCTTTCACTGTTTGCATTGATTTTGCCTTTTCCTCCATTTTCTTTAATACCTCTTCAGCTTTAACACCAAACAATACATCTTTTTGCAGAGGTGCATCCAGTAATTTAGCTTTAACATGATCTGGTAAGGTTTGCTTTTTGAGCCAAGCATGTCTACGTATGACTGATCCTGTAACAGCAGCTCTACATGAGGCCTCTAAAACATCAAAACCATATTGCAAGGTATGTTTACCCACTTATTCTGCACTATGTAACAAATCCTGCAACTCCTTCAAGTCTGGTTGTTCAGGTTGTGACATTTTGCTTTTCAACTGTGATAACAGAAACTGTTGGTACTTTAACATATGGGACTGACAGTTTAATGTCCTCATGGTTAAGGTGGCCGAGGTGTATGCCTTCTTCCCCCACCTTTCTAAAGCTCTGGAATCTCTCTCTGAAGGTAATGGATTTTTAGCAGTGGAGGCCTTAATTCCCTTGGAACCCTGTGAAATACTTTCTGGGTCAGCCGCATGGCTTTTGTATAGGAATTGGTGTGAATCAGGAACCCGGTAATACCCGTCAGGCTTGACTGGAGCTGGAGGTAAAGAATCTGGGTTAAGGCAGGCCTCCGAATACACATCATCTAGTATGTCTAAGACAGGAGGTATAGCCAGAGGCCTGTGCTGAGGGAGCAAGAGGAAATCCCTAAGCCTCCTCTTGGAGTCTGAGTACTCTTGGCCTTCCCAGTGGAAGTGTTCCCTCAAGGTATGTAAGGTTTCCCCAAAAGAGTAATCTTCAGGGGGGGAGACAGAGGGAATGGACTCCTCTGCATCAGAATCTTCAAAAGGGGAGTATGAATGTTCCTGATCTTCAGAATGTTCTGAAATAATGGAGGCCTGGGCCCGATGAAAGGGATTCTTCCTCCACTCTGGGCCTTTTGTCAGGGGGGGGGGGGGGAGTTGAGAACCCCTGATAAGAGTAATCAAATCCTCAGCCATTTTGAGCATCTGCTTTTTAGGCATGGGGCCTTGAGAGGAGCCTTGTGGAGCCTGTCTTTTAGTATGCATGGCTGCTTTAGACTTAGTGAAAGCCTTGATGGAAAAAGAAGAGGAAGGCCTGAAGACACCTTGAGAGGTGGCAGGCCTGTCTACACTCTGAGTTTCACCGCCAAGAGTGGCTTCGGTATCTGTTGTCGGGGTGTGGGCCGAGGAGCCTGCGACCTCGGGCACTTAAGACACCGCCAATGAAGGGTCATCAGTAGTCAGGGGCTGCGTAGGCACCTCACTGAGAACCGGACCACCTGTAGTCGGCTTTGGCGTGGTGTCGGTAGAAGTCACGGACCTCGTATGTCGGTCCTTATCTTTGCGTCTTTTACACAAAACTGGAGTCGGAGCATCCGACGACAATAATTAAACTTTTTGCCAAAATAGTGTTGGGCGAACTCCGCCCGACGCTTAATAGTGCGTCTGTTGAAAGCAGCACAAAAACGACAGGCCGAGACGTCGTGGTCTGGGCCTAAGCAAGGAATGCAGAGGGAATGAAAATCCTTATGCGGTATTTGCTTCCCACATGAAATGCAATTATTAACTTTGTCTGACATCGGTCTGAGGCAAGAAAAGTTTCCCCAATGGGGTATTTAGCTTTCAAGAAGACTTCGGTTGAAAAATATTCGTAATCTCAGGAGCTGGCCGACCGGCACTTGAGAACTGCTTCTGCTTCGGGCACCGCGCGACAAGAAAGACTGGAGAAAATGGCGTTGGCTGTTTCTTTTATACCCCTGTCGCACTGACGTCAGGGAAGAAGCGATGACATCCGATGCCAGACCTAGACTTTGGAATTCGGCCGACCGAGGACCCGCCTGACGGCAGGAAAACCCACCTGTTATGCCTGCGGCTGTATGCACGATGAACATCGGGAACAGACGAAAGATGATGTATTTGGTAGGTCAAAGCTGTGTTCCACAGTGCCATGGCTAATCTGCAAAGGGGGTATGAGTGTGTGCCCCCTTGCTTGTTTATATACCACAGGACTGTGGTGCTGTCCGTCTATCAGTAGTTGTCCTGGATGAAGCAAGTCTTTGAAGGCGGTTAGGGCATTTTGAACAGCTAGCATCTCTTTCTGGTTGATATGTAGATGCTGTGAGCCAAAGAAAACTGTAGAACCACAAATCCACTTCGAATCTTTTATTGAACCAACTCCACAGACCATACAAATTAACGCAGTTGCACAAAACGATTTACTAGCGTTTTCATCCAATCCACATGGACTTCATCAGACAATATACTAACATATAATTACTCTATATATACTAAATGACAAACCCTCCAACCAATTAAAATCCCTTAAAACATTTGAATTAAACCTATGAACTAACAAGCCTCATAAATATTAAAATAATAATTTGCTATGAAAGTGCGTGTGCATATACATCTAAAATATCTTCATAGTTTAAAACTATTAATCACATATTTAAAGTGCATATGTATATACTGTTTGATTAAATATTTTATACAAACATTGTTAAACAAAGTGCTTGTGCTTACTAAAATATTGATGTTCTTAAACTATGAAGATGTTTTAGATGTATATGCACACGCACTTTCATAGCAAATTATTATTTTAATATTTATGAGGCTTGTTAGTTCATAGGTTTAATTCAAATGTTTTAAGGGATTTTAATTGGTTGGAGGGTTTGTCATTTAGTATATATAGAGTAATTATATGTTAGTATATTGTCTGATGAAGTCCATGTGGATTGGATGAAAACGCTAGTAAATCGTTTTGTGCAACTGCGTTAATTTGTATGGTCTGTGGAGTTGGTTCAATAAAAGATTCGAAGTGGATTTGTGGTTCTACAGTTTTCTTTGGCTCACAGCACTTTGTTCGTTTTTTGGTGGTCAACTTCCAAGTGCTTCCAGTGGTTTTTTGTGATATGTAGATGCATTTGATTTGGTGCCCATATGCCCTGAATGCAACTTCCTGCCATGTGTGCCCCCCAGGCATAATCTGATGCGTCTGCTGTTAAGGTTTGGCTGGCAGGGGGTAGAGTGAAGGGCTGTCCCATGTTTTGGTGACAGGCCTTCGCCCACCATAGAAACTCCTGTTGCAGGCAGGGAATGAGAGGAATCATGGTTTCCAGACTGTGTGAAAGTTGACTCCATAAACTTTTTAGGTACCATTGAAGTTTCCTCATATGCAGTCTTGCATATGGAATTAGTAAGCTGCAGGATGCCATGAAGCCCAGAGCCTGCAGAAGACTGGGTTTTTGTTGCCATCAGTTTGAAGTAAGTAGTCAGTTGTCTTTGTTTGTCTGGCGTGAGGTAAGCCATCTGGGCAGTTGTATTCAAGTTGCACCCAGGAATGTTATCTTTTGATAGGGTACCAGTTGTGATTTCTTTTCATTTATTGTGTACCCTAGGCATGTTAGAAGCCTTTTCACAAACACCAGGTGTCGTAGAAGAGTGTCTTTGTTCTCTGCTTGAATGAGACGGTCGTCCAAGTAAGGATATATTTGTATACTACTTGTCTGCAAAATGCAATTACTGGTGCCAGGCACTTTTGTAAAGACCCTGGGTACAGTATATAAGCCAAAGGGCAGTGCAGAGAATTGGTAAGCCAGCCTTGAATCTGAGGTACCTTCTGCACGACTGTTATTGGGATATGCAGGTATGCCTCTTTTAGGTCTAAAGTCTCCAGCCAAACATTCTTGCCCAGCATGGGCAGAAGCTGCTGCAAAGTGAGCATTTTGAATTTTGGAATATCCAAGTATGTTTTCAAAATTGATAAATCCAGTATTGGCCGCCAGGCCTTATCCTTTCTGGGTACCAAGAACAGTAGAGTAAAAACCTTGTCCTTTTTCCTGTTCTGGTACTGTCTGAATGGCCCCCATATCCCCGAGGGACATAACCTGTTTCTGTGCCTCTGCCCATTGATTTTTTTGGGAGATCTGGGCAACCATTTGTCATTGGCAGATTGTGGAAATGGAATCTGTATCCCTGTGATACAATGTTTAGTACCCACTTGTCCTGGGTTATTAACTGCCAATTTTGAGCAAAAAGTGCTACTTTTCCCCCTATTGTTTCTGCCAAAAGATAAGTGCTTGGTGTAGGCAGAGGGAAGTCATTGGGATTGCTTTCTGTAGGATTGCGCTTTATCTCCTCCAGATTTGGAGGTGGATGCGCCCCTTTGCTTTGACCTGTACGAGTCTTGAGCCTGGTACCTGGAACCCTTAGGACGTCTGGATTTGCCCCTTTGAGCTCTGTCTGACACAGGAAAGGACCAAATTTTTGTAGGCCAGTGTCTACTGAATCTTGGTGGCTGCACTTGTAAGAAATCTTTAACAGTTTGCATAGACTTAGCTTTGTCTTCCATTTTCTTCAAAACCTTTTCTGCCTTAATACCAAACAGAGAATCATGCTGTAAAGGTGCACCTAGCAATTTAGCTTTAACATGATCAGGCAAATTTTGTTCCTTTAACCAGGATTGCCTCCTAATCACAGATCCAGTAACTGCGGCCCTGCAGGAGGCCTCTAAAGAATCAAAAGCACATTGCAAAGTATGCTTTCCAACTTGTTCAGCTGCATGCAATAAATCCTGCAATTCTTTATTTTCTGCACATTCTGAAATCATCATTTTCTGTTTCAGAAATCCCATAACATGTTGTTGGTACTTAAGCATATGAAATTGACAATTTAAGGCCCTGATTGCCAAAGGTTGCAGATGTATAAACCTTTTTCCCCATCTGTCCAGTTCCCTAGAATCTCTGTCAGAGGGGGGGGTAGGGTTTTTTGCTGTTGAGGCCTTAACTCCCTTTGGACCCTGTGAAATAGTTCCAGGATCAGCAGCAGGGTTTCTAAATAAAAATTTGTGTGAGTCGGGGACTCTGTCAAATCTATTAGGCTTACTGGGAGCCGGAGGTAAGGAGTCAGGGCTCAAGCTTGACTTCGAAAACACATCATCCACAATGTCTAAAACAGGAGGAATGGCTAAAGACTTGTGCTGAGGGAGAAGGAAATCCCCGAGCCTCTTTTTGGATTCTGAGAAGTCTTTACTCTCCCAGTGAAAATGCTCCCTCAAAGTATGCAAGGTTTCTCCAAATGAATAATCCTCAGGAGGAGATGCAGATGGAATAGACTCCTCAGCATCAGAATCCTCAAAGGGAGGTATAGACAATTCCTGATCAGAAGAGGAATCAAAAGAAACAGAAACCTGATCTGAAGATTCATAATCAGTGTCTTGCCTAGGCCTCTAATATGGAGGGGGATGGGTACCCCTGATAAGGTCTTCAGCCATTTTGATAATCTGTTTTTTAGGAATAGAGGCCTGTGCACGTGGCTCGCGAGTCGTTTTTTTTAGGTTTAGAAGTTGCTTTCGTCTTTGGTTTTGCAGCTGTCGTTGGTTTGATGTACAAATATTGAGGTCTGAATACACCCTCAGAAGCTGGTGCCTGCTCTCTTGTGGCATGCCGGACTCCACATGGGTGTCAGTAGAGGCCTGCGACTTGAAGGTAGTGGGTATTGGGGGCTGCAAAGGCACCTCACTGAGTACCGGCGAACCGGCAACTGGCTTAGGAGAAGCTTCATTGGTTTTGGATCTCGACTGCCTTTCTCTGTCCTTTTCTTTGCGTTTTTTATGTACTCCGGTAGTCGGATTGCTATCAGATGACATTTCTGGGTAGTTAAATCTGTTTCCAAAATACTTTGCAAAAATATACCGACGCTTAATAGTGCGTTGGTTAAATTTAGCACAAAACCGACAGCCAGGCACGTTGTGATCAGGGCCTAGGCAAGGAATACAGTATAAAAGGAAATCCTTAGAAGGTATTTGCTTCCCACAAGTAATACAATTAACTTTTTCTGACATTGGTAAAAAGCAAGAAAAAAGTTTCCCCAACAGGGTACTTAGCTTTAGTGAAGACTTCAGTTCTGAAACTCAAACGTGAACATTTCAGTAGTCGACCGACCGGCACTTGCGAAATGCTTCTGCTTTGGGCACTGCACGGCAAGAAAGACTGGAGAAAATGGCATCGGCTGCATGTTTTATACCCCTGACGTCATGGAAGAAAAGACAGCAACCGACGCAGGACCCAAGACTTTGGAATTCAGGCTGACGGAGGGCAACCTGCCAGCAGATTACCCCCAAATGTAATGACTGCAACAGTGAAACACGAAGAACATCAACTCTCATCTCTTTGACATTGATATGTTCTTTCTGTTGATGAGGCAACCAAACATCCTGCACTTTTAGGAAGTGAAATGTTGCTCCCCATCCTACATCTAAAGCATATTAACATCTCCTGAGAAGGAAGAGGTGATGAAAAGGAAGCCTTGGATTTAGAGACAACAGCTGAATCCACCACTGAAGTGCCTTCTTGAAACAATGCTAAAGAGGAACTACAAATTCGAGGGGGTGAGAAAGCTGAAGCCAAACTGACTTAAGAGGGAGCGCAGGAATGGTGGAGGCCATGATCCCTAGATCACTCAGAAATTCACTGGCTGTAACTGAGGTCAGAGGAAGAAGACTTTGAAAAAAGGAAATTAGAGTTAAGGCCTTGGGAGGAGGCAGGCATGCCAGCATAGGCACAGTCTGCATCCTGCACCCCAGAAAGACATGGCACTGAGAAGGAGTGAGAAAAGACTTCCTGAAGTTTATCCTGAGCCCCAGGCTTTGCAGAAAGGAAATGGCAAAAGTAAGACATTGCAGTAAGATCTCTGGAGAGGATGCCTGAAACAGGATGTTGTCCAGGTAAGGAAAGACTTGGATCCCTTTAAGCCTACAAAAAGTAATCAGAGGAGCGAAGCACTTGGTGAATACCCTTGGTGAAGTAGAAAGGCCAAAGGGCAAAGCAGAGAAATGAAAATGCCAGGAAGCAACAGAGAAACAAAAACTTCCTGAAAAGGATACGAATAGGGATATGGAAAAGCATCCTTGAGATCTAGAAACATCATACAAGCCTGAGGAAGCAGAAGAGGGAAGAAAGTCTGAATGGACAACATCCAAAAGGAGGGGACCTTCTGAAAAGTGTTTAGATGAGAGAGAGGTCTAGTATTGGTCTCCAAGTACCATCTTTCCTGGGAATCAGAAACATCCTGGAGTAAAAGTCCCTCCCCCCTTTGGGACACAGGCACCTCTTTGATAGTACCTTGAGTCAAAAGATCTCAAAGCACCTTTGGAAAGAATGACAGCTGTTTCTGAGGGGGCAAGGAATTCCCATAAAAAGGGGAAGAGATTTCCAGACCTTGAAATACCCCGGTGGATAATGGACAGAACCCAGGAATCCTGAGTAATCTTTAACGAAACAGGGAGAGAGAGAGACTGAGACGGAGAGGGAGGGAAGAGAAAAAGGAAAGGGGATGGGAAGAATAGGATAGTCAGACAGTACCTGGTTTATCAGGAAAAGGATACTTATAGGTTCATAGGTTCATACTAGGCTATCTGTCCTAGGGCATTTATAAGCCTAGCCAGAATGTGTTTGGCTTTCGCCACCCATTTTAAATTTATTTTGCTATGCCCTTTTTCGAGGTTAGTATACTGTGCCTCTGTCTAACAGTGACACAGAAGTGATACCCGGGGTAAACCTACGATCTCCCATCCACTCATCAAGATTCCTCTTGAAGAGAGTCAATGAGGGACTCTGCCTAACCTGGACTGGGATTTTATTCCAGAGTGAAGGGAGCCTCTGGGTTATGAATCTGTCCCTGCCAGCATGTCCTATTTATTTCAGTGCTGAGGTTCAAGTCTCTCGAGCACGTAGCTCGATGGGATTTGGATTTTCTGAGGTGCAGCATGTCCATTAATTCCGGGTTGGACATGGCTTTATACGACAGGCACAGATCGCCTCTGAACAGGCGGTATGCCACTGAGTAGACCTGGAGTTTCTTTAACCGGGCAGCATATGGCATCTGTTTGAGCCCTTTGATCCTCTTGGTGAGGTACTTTTGGGGTCTTTCCAGTTGCTGCAGGTGTCTGGTAAGGTACATCCCAAAAGGGGCATTGTACTCAATTATGGGCCTGATGAGGGATGAGTAAAGAGGCACGATGACCTCCCCTGATCTAGATGTGAATCCCTTCATGATTAGGTGGGCTATATAAAATGTTTTTCTAACCACTTTGGCCACGTGGTTGTCAAATGAGAGATTGCTATCAACTTGGGTCCCCAGGTCCCTAATTACTTCTTCTGTACTTAATGGATTACCACCTATGTGGTAATTTGTGGGCACTTTGTTTTTGCCAAAGGTGATGACTATACACTTTTTGGCATTTAGCTTGAGGCCATGGCTCTGGCACCAGTTGTCTGTTTCTATGAGGCCCTTTTGGAGGATGCTTGTGTCGGCTGGAGAGTCGATTATGGCGCCCAGTTTGCAGTCATCTGCGAACTTGGTCAGCCACAGTCCTTCCGTGTTGGCCTGTACCTCCGAGAAATATATACCGAACATGAGAGGTCCCAGGACTGAGCCTTGTGGGACACTACTTGAAACTGGTTTGGAGTCTGACATGGCTCCAGCAATTCTAACCATGTGGGTTCTTGTCCTTGAGCCAGTTTGCAATCCATCTAGTGACATAGGGGTTTATATTTAAGCTGGTGAGCTTATCTATAATGCCTGAGTGGGGTATTGTATCAAAGGCTTTTGCGAGGTCCAGGTAGGCTGTGTGGACCACCTTCCCCTCGTCAATGGCCTTGGTGACTGTTTCAAAGAAATCAACCAGGTTTAAGAGGCAGGATGTGCCCTTAACAAAGCTGAACTGGGTAGGATCCAGTGTTTGTAGGTCCCCAATATCTTTATTTATGAGGTCCATGATGAGACCAAGCTAGTCAGGCTTATGGGGCGATGGTTTCCAGGATCCGTTGAAGCACCACCTTTATGGAGAGGGACCACTGTTGCTGTACGCCACTCTTTGGGCACATATCCTGTAGTAAGGCTGAGATTGAACAGTAGTTTTATGTTTGGGTTTAGCTCTTCTTGGAGTTCATGTAGGACGCAGCCCGGGACACCATCTGGTCCCATTGATGCTGTATTTTTTGCTTTGGAGAGGGCGGCTCTTACCTGAGCATCTGAGATGTCAGGGGGGCAGCACTCTGCTAAGATAGATCTTTGCCCTTTTGGTGGGGAGGGAGGGGAGAAGTTTGCGCTGAACCGGTCAGCTAGGATGTTGGCAATGTCTGTGGGTTCGGTGTATTTTTTGTCATTTTGGACTAATTCTGAGCATATCTGGGAATTACCACCCAGGTTCCTAACATAACTAAAGAAAGCCTTGTGATTATCCTTAGTGTCCTGTGCAATTTGTCTCTCGAAGCTGGCCTTAGACAATTTTGTGTGTGCCCGTAGTTTTTTGCTAATACTGATCAGTGATGCCTTCCCTTTTTGGGATTTTGCTCTATCATTTAGTAGCTTCCTCCTTCTATTGTATAGTTTGTTTATGGCTGGGGTCCACCAGACAGGACGTCTGCCTTTGGAGGATTGGGTCTTGGTTTTATTTGGGATCGCATGATCCATGCATTCCTGAAGGTGTTCATAGAGTGTGTTTATAAAGGATTCTGCGGTCTGGGCCGTATTTTCCACAGGCCCGGGGGCTTTAAAGGATTCCACCTCAGTTTTGAGGAGTGTGAAATTTGCTTTAGAGAAGTTTTTCACTGTGGTTTTCTGGGCAGGGGGTGGGGTCGGGATGTGAATATCCAGTGAGATTAGTTTATGGTCTGATCTTACCAGTGAGGGATACACTTGTGGTCTGGAGCATAGAGTCCCCATGTTGGTGATGATCAGGTCCAGTATGTTTTCCCCTCTTGTGGGAGTTGTAACAAGTTGTTCCATAGCATTTGAGTTTATAAATTCTAGGAACCTTTGGGCTAGGGTGTTGGAGCTAGAGTAATGCTCCCAGTCTATGTTTGGTTAGTTGAAGTCGCCCAATATAATGGTGTTTGGAGAGACCTTCATAATTTCCAGTGTTCTCAGGAAGGCCGAGTGGGGTTCCTGGGTTTGGGAGGGTGGTCTGTAGCAGGCTATAAACTGGAAGGCAGTTTTACCCACTGTTAGTTGCACATGGATAGTCTCTGATGCTTCGTGCTTTGCCACCAACCTGGAGGTGTGGGTATCTTTGATGAATATCGATACTCCCCCTCCTTTTGTGGTTCGGCCCAAGTTTTGGGGCCGAAAAGCATAGTATGAGGTATAACCTGGTAGTGCTGGGGTGCTCTCAGGAGCCTTGAACCAGGTTTCTGTTACTGCACAGATATCGATGTTCTCCATGCTAAGGAGAGTTTCGAGTGTGTGCATCTTGAGGTTTAGACTTCTGGCGTTGAGTAGCATTACTCTTAGCTTCTTATCCCTTGTGATACCTATGGAGGTGGGTTTGTCTTTTGAGCCTTGCCTAAAAAAGGCACTATGGGGGTTGCAAGAGCCTTTGCCAATATCCGAAAGCCCAGGGGTGACAGGTGCAAGCCATCCCTAACGAAGCATCGTGGCTTGTCGAGCATATCATCCCAAGCTGACAGGCATTGGATCCCCTTTGAATGACACCAGTACTTAAGCCAATTGTTGAAATTGATCATCTTGTCTTCATATTGTGGCATCATTCTTGGTGAGGGTAAGATGCTACTCAAGGTCAGGGTTATACCGACCTGGGCTACATGCTCAGAGAGCTCCTTTATGTCTCTTTTCATGTAGTCCAGGGAGGTACGTCTCAGATCATTCACACCAGCATGGACAATGACGGAGTCATATTTGTACTTGCCTTGGAGTGACCTGAGTGCTTGTGTTATGTGGCAGATCCTAGCACCCGACAGGCTGCTCACCGTGACCCTCTCCTTGTTCAGCCTGGTGAGCGGGACGTCAGTGTGCCTGACGATAGAGTCACCTATTACAAGTGTATCAGGTGTGTTGTTTAGTCTTAAGGGCTGTGACTGTTTGGCACACTGGCTTTGTGAGATATGTGTTGCATGTGTTTTGTTTTGGGGTAGCGGCTGCTTGGGTGTCTGCTTTGGAGGTCTCTGCTGCTTCAGCAGATCTTTATTTAGAGCCTCCGAGTATGTTTTTGTGTGATTATGTGTTTGGTTTGCTGTCGTGGTAGGTCTATGTGAGACTGGAATTGTAGTGAGTGTGGTTTCCTTCTCCTCCTGACTGGTTATGCCAGTACTGAGTTGAGAGAGCTTAGCCTCCAGTTTGGCTATATGGTTGCATCTCTCACATGTGTTGGAATTTGTTGGGAGGAGGAGAGGGTTGTCTGTGTACATGAGGCAGTTGTAACATTGCCTCAAGATTCCCAGATTCACCAGCTGGACCAGAGAGGAGATTGACAACTGACCTTTGGACATGCTAGAATAACACTGGGAATTCCTTAATAATTGAAAACAAGGGCCAGTGGGGAGTGAGGGTGTAGTGCTTTTAATTTTTAGTGCTGACTTATATAATTGCTTTAGTGAGCAAGTGCCAGGTAACTTAAGTGCAATGTGTTACAGGTAACTTAAATGCAAAAATGACAAACAGTAACTTTCTTTCAAGTGAAACAAGGAAATAAGTACAGTAAGCAATGCAGATATCACTAGTGATCCACAGAAGCTGAGAAGCGTATTAGGTGGAATTAACATTCCAGGGAAATAACAAGCAAACAAACAACAAGCATATAAACAAAGCTAGATTCGGCAGGCCTGGATCTAGTCTATGCTACAGCAAACAAGGTGTACCAATTTCAGTAAGATACAGTTCAAATATTCAGGCACTATAAACCTTTAACCAGAAATTCCCAGCTCAGAAGGGCAGAGTCCAGCCTCTTCTCCCACAAGAGTGCAGACCACAAACCTTCTTAATGTAAAATAACTGGCCTGAAGCCCAATTGCTTAAACCAGAACTAATACACTTTAAGAATAACAGACACTGGGCTCTCAATCAGCAGTTCCCAACTTAGAAAGATGAAAGCTACCTGTCCTGCCACCACAGTGCATGCAACAAACCTTCCTAATGTAAAACAACTGGTCTGAAGCCCAAGTGCTTAATCCAAAAGACTTAGAATGATAGCTACACTTTAATCAAGTTAATACCAAGCAGTAATAAATACAATTGAATACTTGAGAGAATGCCTGGATTAGTGCTCAAGTTACACAAACAAAGCTAGATCCAGCAGGCCCGAATCCAGTCTATGCCACAGCAAACAAGGCGCACCAACTTCAGTAAGAAGCAGTTCAGATATGCATGCACTATAAGCCTTCAACCAGAAATTCCCAGCTCAGAAGGGCAGAGTCCAGCCTCTCCTCCCACAAGAGCGCAGACCACGAACCCTCTTAATGTAAAATAACTGGCCTGAAAGCCCAAGTGCTTAAACCAGAATTAATACACTTTTAGAATAACAGACACTGAGCCCTCAATCTGCAGTTCCCAACCTAGAAGGATGTAAGCTACCTGTTCTGCCACTACCGTGTAGACCACAAACCCTCTCAGTGCAAAACAACTGGTCCAAAGCCCAAGTGTTTAAACCAAAAGGCTTAGAATGAGTTACATCAAGCAGTAATAAATACAATTGAGTACTTTTAAGATGATGCAAAAGTAAAAAAAAGTAGGTAGAAACACAAGTACAGTAAAAGCAGATGAAATTTTTTTTTTTTTCTGAACAAGTGCTGAGATCAAAGAAACAGATCTGAGTGCTGAAACTAGAAAACTGGCTAGTTATAAGAAAAAAAACTAAGCTACAAGGCTTCCCTCCAACACAGAAGGGCTTGGGGGCTCAGAAGCCTACAAATAGTCTATACCACTTAACAGGAAAGGCAGGAAACCAGCTTAATTTTTTTTTTCTGTTTCCCAGATGCTCTCTTTGTACACAGTAGGAGTGCCTGAAATCAGAATATGATCTCACTGCACTCAGTTGAGTGAGCAAATGAGATGGGCCCAGAAGGAGTATCCAAACACAAATTTACAAGAGGGGCGGGCAGTTGCAAGGCCACTAAGATTAACACCAAAACCAAAACCAAAACAAAAACAGGGAGGGTGGGTGGCACTAACTGAAGAGCAGAGTGAAAACTTCCAGCTAAGCTAATATTCCTTCCACACAGTTGAAATCAATTTAAATACTGTATTTTTTTGAAAAAAAAAAAGAGCAGATAAAGGTACTTAAATTCTCTTATACGTCTAGTTGAATATAGCAAGTTCTTAGCCGGCCAAAGCTGAGGTTTTTAAGCAGAAACTATTTCACACTGTACCACTTAAATAGGCAAGGACAGAAAGTCAAAGAATGTGACTACCCCCACACCTGTAATTACTAGCAAATAACAAAATTCAGCAAACACTGACTAACTTCCAGTTCAGCTAATATTCCTTCCACACAGTTAAAATCAATTTAAATACTGTATTTTTTGAAAAAAAAAGAGCAGATAAAGGTACTTAAATTCTCTTATACGTCCAGTTGAATATAGCAAGTTCTTAGCCGGCCAAAGCTGAGGTTTTTAAGCAGAAAATATTTCACACTGTACCACTTAAATAGGCAAGGACAGGAAATCAAAGAATGTGACTACCCCCACACCTGTAATTACTAGCAAATAACAAAATTCAGCAAACACTGACTAACTTCCAGTTCAGCTAATATTCCTTCCACACAGTTAAAATCAATTTAAATACTGTATTTTTTTGAAAAAAAAAGAGCAGATAAAGGTACTTAAATTATGAGGCACAGAAGTCTGAGTAACCTTCACAGGAGGAGCCCGCTTGACACCCTTTGTACCCTCGGAAGGAGGGAGTGTGCGCCTACGAACAAAGGCTGGGCTACTGGGGTAATTTCTCTGAAATACAGGCACAGGAGAAAGAAATACATGTTTAAGTTCCTTTAAAACCTTGCCCTAATCCTGAAGGGACTTAAAGTAGCAGTAGTTTTTGCCAAACAAATGTTTATTATCTAGAGGAGCATATGTCAAGTTTAGCCTTAATATCATCAGACAACGGTTGAAGCTGAAACCAAGAACACCGCCTCATCACAGACCCAAAAGCAGCACCCCTAGAGGAAGCATATGCTGCATCATAACTACACTTCTTCTTTGACTAAAATTTGAGGAACACTCCTAGCCCCTCTGAGATAATCAGCCGTGGTTCCTCCTGAATGTCCAAAAAAGACAGCTGCAATGCCTCCCTCGGATGAGCCTGAGATTGGATCCCCACCAACCTCCAACACAGTCATGGCAGAAGGATCCAACGACGAAGCTGGGCGAACCTCCAGGCTTTCAATCGCCTCAGGAGAGACTTACGGCAAAGGCTGTACAGCAGAAGATTCCGGCCTAGAATTCTTGGGCTCCTTCTTCACAGACGGCTGCCCCTCAAAGCGCTAAGTTGCCTCCACTGTGTCTATAGCAAGAAGCTTAAGACACCGATTTTCAAGATAAAGCCCCAAAGAAGCAAGCCTACTATGAATGGTCTTGGGAACAAAGGCCGGACGGACTGAACAGGACATATGGTCGTGTGAAGCGCAAAGGCAAAACAACGCTTGTTTGTGACGGTCTTTATGGGGAATCTGTCTCCTACACTGGCATTTATCCTTCTTGGATGACATGAAAACCCACAAGCAACAGAAGAGTAAAGATAAAAGACAACAAAACCACAATGGGGCACTTATCTGCAACAGCTTGGTAAGCCAACGGAATGGGGGGAGACTGAAGAGCAAGAGACAGCATTCAGACTGGCGGCAAGGAAGTTCTGAGGATGGTACGTCTGGAAGTCACTTTTATGCCCTACACTACACAAGGAGCGTACGTACAGCGTACCTTAAAGCAATCTGAAGGCTCTGGTATACTGGATGGATGTCAGGCCACCCTTGGTAGGGTATCTCCATAGTGTAATGAATACTGCAACATTGAAATGGACAGACACAGAGGGGATAGGCTAAGATACCAGGGAGGTGGAATAAGCCACAGACTGAAGATTTGTCTAAAAAGGAACCCTTTTGTTCAATGAAGTCTGGCTTAGCCTTTTCCTGGAACTTCTTGTCGGTAAACATTTTACCCTTTTGCTGCTGCTTTTGTTCTTCCTAAAAAAAAAGGGGGCAACATTGGAAGGGTAATTCCGCTTGACAATAAACACTTCTGGGTGGAAAAAAGCTGGAAGAATCCCAAAACTGATAAACACACACTATCCAGCTGGTCACACCTCACCAATAAAGGCAGTTCCCAAATCCAAAAACACAATATCCAATGTCATGAAGGTAGCCTAAAAATGCAGTAGCAATAGTAAAAGTTTATTTCCACACCAAAAACCAAAGGATTTAGCAGTTTCCTCTCCCAAAAACAGGAAACTTCATCAGAATCAATTTACATAACATCCTGCTAGCAGTTTAAAGCCATAAACCCCTTATCATTGGTCAGTACACAACATGCATAATCTCTTCCTTTTAACATTCTAAATAAATATTAAAATTCAATTCTATTAATGTAATTATACACTTTCAATGTATACATTTCCTTTACGTATACAAAACCATCTTTTATTTCATATCTAAAAAAAAAAACTGATGAATTTTTAAAACTATTATAAATTGCTGTAAATTATTAATATAAATTGTTATAACTTATTAGCCCTTAACTTTAGGACCAGGGCCAATGAAATATAATAATTTAATCCTAAGTATATGCAGGCATCCAGGCGTAACTGCCAAATTAGTTCCTTAAATTCCAGCCTGCTTTCCCAGTCCCCACCTCTTTCTTGTGGTTTTACCATCTCTAAAACCCAAAACTTAAAATTTGCTATAGCACACTATCACGTCTAAATTAAGGCATTTGTCTCCTTTTTCCTACTTATTTCATACATTCTTTGTTTCAAGCTGCACTCTGTATTGCCCATGTAAAATGCCCAACAGGATGTGCAATATGCAATGCACACTACCCCCTTTGTTAAACAAATGCAACGTCCCAATGCTCGACATCTAATGGAGGGACAGGTATCCAGAATTCTTCTCTATTAGCTCTAAAAGTGCATTGTGAGCACCTACCACATTTGAAGGTTCCCATTTTCCTTCTCTCCTTGTTAAAAGACAAAATGCTGAAATTCAAAAACCTATTAGATAATTTTTTAACAGAAAGTATAAAACGGAAACATGCTCCTAAGGGGTTGAGGGTAAACTAGTTTCCAAATAACAAAATAGAAGGTAAAGAACTATTCAATGATGTGAACATTCTTAATGAATGTAGTATAGCCGTGAAGAGGGTGACTGTTAAAAATAATGAGCATGTTAGATGTTCTCAAAGGAGAAACTGATATGTTGAATAAAAAAATACAACAGGATTTAAATGTATACACTGGAAGAACAGAAATACCTGTTGTTTAAAGATGTGGGCAATGTTACATATAAAAATAAGAAACTGAAAATGTTGAAACTAGAAAGGGATAATAAAGATAAGGATGGAAAAATTTATAATACAAGATTCTCTAGGGGGAATGAGAAAGAAAGGGGTTTATAACACCAACAATCCCAATATTAATGTTGCCAGTTTTAATAGATGGGAACATGAGAATGGGGGAATACATGAAGAAGAAAGGGAGGATTATCAAAGGAATGAAGAGGTCCTTTTAGGGGGATGTGCCCCCTAGGAGATCAAAGATAATCAGGAACCTTACAGTACAGCCCGCATATACCCAAATAATGGGGGGGACAACAACCCCATTACCAAGGGAGACAGAATTATCGATACCACCAAAAGTCTATACACACTGAGCAGAGTGGATGAGAGTTGTTAACCACAACTGTTAGCTGAGATCAGGGTTGCCAGACGTCCCTATTTGGGCGGGACTGTCCCGAGATCAGCAGCCTGATCCCGAGTCCCGCCCTGCCGGTTTAAATCCCGGCCAGCCTTCGCTTTGTTTGTGTTTTTTTTTTTTTTTTTTTTTTGATTGTCCCGTATACCTGGCATACGGGCCAATCAAAAATTGCTAAACACGGAGATTCTTGTGTTCCGCATTAAACATGAGAAGCTCCGTGTTTAGCGATTTTTTATTGGCCCATATGCCGGTATATGGGCCAATCAAAAATCGCTAAACACGGAGCTACTTGTGTTGAATGCGGAACTGCAATGCATTAAACACGAGAAGCTCCGTGTTTAGTGCAGTTCAATGCAAATACGCAAGGCTTATAGTTTGGTTTGTTGTTTTTAAGTTCTAAATACCGCGGAACCTGTAGAATAATTTTAAAAGCAAATGTGCAGATAGAAAATATTCATTGTTATTCTGCTTTTGTTGGCTGGGATTCTGGGAATGAGAGCTGCTTCTAAGTTCAGTCACACAATTCCCTTGCATTTGGGATCAGAGTCTACATGGTACATCATCTGGATTAATTCAGTGGAGAGGGATTACGGACGTGGATAATGGCTGAAGATATGAAGAGTGGAAGATGGGAAAAATGTACCTACAGTTGGTACTGTTGGAGTATTAGTTGAAAATGATGAAATAAGAGAAGGGGCCAGATTCCAGAAGACTTGCCGTCAGTGTAAGTGACCCAAAACAAAAATTGTTTCACTTCCAGCCCCCACCTTAGTTTAGTTATTTGTTCCACTGTTATTGTAGCACTGTCTGACCCATTTAATGTGTGCTGAAAGGATGCAGGAAAAAGCAAATCTGAAGAGTTAAAGGACTGAATTTAGTTTCGTTAACTGTGATTTTTCTTCAGGGCACGTAAAACAGCCCAGTTCTTGAATGTGTAACTCTGTTCCATATTACAGACCTTTTTTTTTTTTTTGGTCTTCAGTTGGCGAAGACCTTTTTTTTTTTTTTTGGTCTTCAGTTGGCGAAGACCTTTTTTTGTTTTTTTTTTGGTCTTCACTTGCCATTGTCCCTACCTGGGGTGCTGGAAATCTGGCAACCCTGGCTGAGATATACAAGTATCCTGTTTTTTTTTTCAATTTCTACAGATTATTGTTTCTAACAATTAATATATAGCACTTTTATTGCCTTTTTAGTCTTTGAGTGTATTTTATTGCTATTAACTAATCTGCACAAGTAACTGATTTGTTTGCAGTTAAAAGAATTCTGTATCTTTAAAAACCTTCATTTGTGGCTTTCTCGAGTGCTTACTGTCTTGTAGGCTATTGTTTGTGACTTTCTCTAGTGCTTACTGTCTGTAGGCTATTGTCCCCACCCCCCTCCCAGTTGGTGTCTTGCTGTTTATACTTGGTGGCTTTGCAGTTGCCTGCCCCTACTGTAAATCTGATCTGTGACACTCCTCCCAGTCTAGTGTCATTAGCCCATTCTACCCAATACAGAGAGAACATTTAATAAGGCCTTCTGTTTCTCCTTTTTCCCTTAAAAGAAAAAAAAATATTTTTTTTTTTGCCTGAATCTCCTTGTGTTCTGACTGTGCTTCTCAAATATTTTGGAAATATAGAGTATATTTCAGAGGATTTATTATAACTGTAATTGCCTTAATATCGCTCCAACTCAAGTGCTCTAGGTTGCACTGCATCTGAAGTGTTTGTGTGTTTTAGCTGCTTTTCTGTATATATAGACTTCTCTGTTTCTTTAACTAAATAAGCTCTGCAAGGTTGTTTTACTGCATTCCTGCCTGTATTTCTGAGTTTTTTGCACTTTTAAAGTTTGTTTGTGCTTAGTTTAACTGGTAGGCCACACACTCAAGTGCACTATCCGAATTAAAGCATTTACTGTGTTTCTGTACCTAATTTCTGCTACTTTGTAAAAAAAAAAAAAAAAAAAAAAAAAAAAAAATGTTTCCCGCCTTTACTGAACTAGAATAGTCCAGTCTTCAGGTATTGCTGATCTCTGGGCTGTGTCATAGTTCCTGTGTTGCCCATATCCTTATTTGGATAGGAGGAAGCTTCTTTGTTCACCAGTGAGAGTGGGGAGCTCTGAGCAGCCTTTCTGTCCCTTGAGGAGTGGTTCCAGCCCAGTGACTTGTAGCTTATTGGCCATTTTGGGCCATTTCCTATCTCTTTCTAACCCCCTGCTTTAAAGCCAGCTATAGCGCGCTTTTGCGCTTGTAATTTAAAGTTTGTCCTGTTTGTTGCATCTACCTGTTGAGGCTACACACTCAAGTGCGCTAGCCTGTGTTACATATTTATTGCATTTTCCTGCTGTTTGTTGCAAAAAAAAAAAAAAAAAACAAAAAAAATATCCTTGTTTCCCATCTTTCCTGACCTAGAGTAGTCCAAATACAGGCTTTGCTGTATTCTGGACTTTTGGAAGGTTCCTGTGTTGCCCATTTCCTTTCTTGGATAAAGGGAGGCTTCTTTGTTCACCAGTGGCAGTGGGGAGCTTAGAGCAGCCTATCTATCCCTGGAGGAGTGTTCCCAGCACAAGAATCTGGTAGTCTATTGGCCGTTTTGGGCCAATTTCTAGCTCTTTCAAGTCCCCCTGTATAAAACCCGCTTTGGTGCGGTTTCTGCACTTGTAACTACTCAGCCAAGCTCCTCGTGGTCCTGCAGAGTGGTGCTAGCAGCAGAGAGGCTAAAAGAACGACTGCTAACCTGATAAAAGTGTTTTTTTCCTGCTACTACCTGGGCGGGCGACTGTCCAATGTAGGTAAACTGCAAGTATTTCTGCTTCTTGAACTGTTTTAAACTGTTTAAAGTTGTTTTTGCACCTACACTTTTAAAGTTGGTCCTGTTAGTTGCATTTACCTGTTGAGGCTACATACTCAAGTGTGCTAGCCTGTGTTACATATTTATTGCATTTTCCTGCTGTTTGTTGCAAAAAAAGAAAGAAAAAAAAATTATCCTTGTTTCCCATCTTTCCTGACCTAGAGTAGTCCAAATACAGGCTTTGCTGTATTCTGGACTTTTGGAAAGTTCCTGTGTTGCCCATTTCCTTTCTTGGATAAAGGGAGGCTTCTTTGTTCACCAGTGGCAGTGGGGAGCTTAGAGCAGCCTATCTATCCCTGGACGAGTGTTCCCAGCACAAGAATCTGGTAGTCTATTGGCCGTTTTGGGCCAATTTAGAGCTCTTTCAAGTCCCCCTGTATAAAACCCGCTTTAGCGCAGCTTTACGCGATTTTGCACATAGCACAGCATTGGGCAGCACCTCGTAATTGGGTTTAAACCATTCTCAGCTCCATAAAGTCTGCTCTTCACTTTTTCCCTTAGAACTGATCTAATTCCCATAATAAACACCCTAGTCCTACTCTAAAGCCTGGCACTTGCTCACTAAAGCAATTATATAAGTCAGCACTAAAAAATTAAAAGCATTTCACCCTCACAAACTCCCCTTGAGTTCCTTGTTCCCCATTGGCCCATTTTTTTCAATTATAAAGGAATTCCCAATACTATTCTAGCATGCCCAAAAGTCAGTTGTCAATCTCCTCTCCGGTCCAGCTGGTGAATCTGGGAATCTTGAGGCAATGTTACAACTGCCTCATGTACACAAACAAACAACTCCTCCTCCCAGCAAATTCCAACACATGTGAGAGATGCAACCATATATCCAAACTGGAGGCTAAGCTCTCTCAACTCAGTACTGGCATAACCAGTCAGGAGGAGAAGGAAACCACACTCACTACAGTTCCAGTCTCACATAGACCTACCACGACAGCAAACCAAACACAAACACACAAAAACATACTCGGAGGCTCTAAATAAAAATCTGCCTAAGCAGCAGAGACCTCCAAAGCAGACACCCAAGCAACTGCTACCCCAAAACAAAACATGTGCAACACAGCTCACAAAGCCAGTGTGCCGAACAGTCACAGCTCTTAAGGCTAAACAAACACACCTGATACACTTGTAATAGGTGACTATCGTCAGGCACATTGACGCCCCGCACACCAGGCTGAACAAGGAGAAGGTCACGGTGAGCTGCCTGTCGGGCGCTAGGATCCGCCACATAACACAAGCACTCAGGTCACTCCAAGGCAAGTACAAATATGACTCAGTCATTGTCCATGCTGGTGTGAATGACCTGAGACGTACATCCCTGGACTACATGAAAAGAGACATAGAGGAGCTCTCTGAGCATGTAGCCCAGGCCGGTATGACCCTGACCTTGAGTAGCATCTTACCCTCACCAAGAATGATGCCACAATATGAAGACAAGATGATCAATTTCAACAACTGGCTTAAGTATTGGTGTCATTCAAAGGGGATCCAATGCCTGTCAGCCTGGGATGACATGCTCGATAAGCCACGATGCTTCGCTAGGGACGGCTTGCACCTGTCACCCCTGGGCTTTCGGATATTGGCAAAGGCTCTTGCCACTCCCATAGTGCCTTTTTTAGGCAAGGCTCAAAAGACAAACCCACCTCCATAGGTATCACAAGGGATAAGAAACTAAGAGTAATGCTACTCAACGCCAGAAGTCTAAACCTCAAGATGCACGCACTCGAAACTCTCCTTAGCATGGAGAACATCGATATCTGTGCAGTAACAGAAACCTGGTTCAAGGCTCCTAGAGCACCGCAGCACTACCAGGTTATACCTCATACCATGCTTTTCGGCCCCAAAACTTGGACCGAACCACAAAAGGAGGGGGAAGTATCAATATTCGTCAAAGATACCCACACCTCCAGGTTGGTGGCACAGCACGAAGCATCAGAGACTATCCATGTGCAACTAACAGTGGGTAAAACTGCCTTCCAGTTTATAGCCTGCTACAGACCACCCTCCCAAACCCAGGAACCCCACTCGGCCTTCCTGAGAACACTGGAAAATATGAAGGTCTCTCCAAACACCATTATATTGGGCGACTTCAACTACCCAAACACAGACTGGGAGCATTACTCTAGCTCCAACACCCTAGCCCAAAGGTTCCTAGAATTTATAAACTCAAATACTATGGAACAACTAAGATCAGACCATAAACTAATCTCACTGGATATTCACATCCCGACCCAACCCCCTGCCCAAAAAATCACAGTGAAAAACTTCTCTAAAGCAAATTTCACTCTCCTCAAAACCGAGGTGGAATCCTTCAAAGCCCCCGGGCCTGTGGAAAATACGGCCCAGACCGCAGAATCCTTTATAAACGCATTCTATGAACACCTTCAGGAATGCATGGATCATGCAATCCCAAATAAAACTAAGACCCAATCCTCCAAAGGCAGACGTCCTGTCTGGTGGACCCCAGCCATAAACAAACTATACAATAGAAGGAGAAAGCTACTACATGATAGAGCAAAATCCCAAAAAGGGAAGGCATCTCTGATCAGTATTAGCAAAAAACTACGGGCACTCATAAAATCGTCTAAAGCCAGCTTAGAGAGAAAAACTGCACAGGACACTAAGGATAATCACAAGGCTTTCTTTAGTTATGTCAGGAACCTGGGTGGGAATTCCCAGATATGCTTAGAATTAGTCCAAAAGACAAAAAATACACCGAACCCACAGACATTGCCAACATCCTAACTGACAGGTTCAGCGCAAAACCCCCCCCCCCCCACCAAAAGGGCAAATATCTATCCCAGCAGTGCGCTGCCCCCGACATATCAGATGCTCAGGTGAGAGCCGCCCTCTCCAAAGCAAAAAACACATCAATGGGACCAGATGGTGTCTAGGGCTGCGTCCTACATGAACTCAAGAAGAGCTAAACCCAAACATTAAACTACTGTTCAATCTCAGCCTTACTACAGGATATGTACCCAAAGAGTGGCGTACAGCAGCAGTGGTCCCTCTCCATAAAGGTGGTGCCTCAACAGATCCTGGAAACGATCGCCCCATAAGCCTGACTAGCTTGGTCTGCAAAGCTATGGAAAGGATCATCATGGACCTCATAAATAAAGATATTGGGGACCTACAGACACTGGATCCTACCCAGTTCGGCTTTGTTAAGGGCAGATCCTGCCTCTTAAACCTGGTCGATTTCTTTGAAACAGTCACCAAGGCCATTGATGAGGGGAAGGTGGTCCACACAGCCTACCTGGACCGCGCAAAAGCCTTCAATACAATATCCCACTCGGGCATTATAGATAAGCTCACCAGCTTAAATATAAACTCCTATGTTACTAGATGGGTTGCAAACTGGCTCAAAGACAGAACCCACATGGTTAGAATTGCTGGAGCCATGTCAGACTCCAAACCAGTTACAAGTGGTGTCCCACAAGGCTCAGTCCTGGGACCTCTCTTGTTCGGTATATATTTCTCGGAGGTACAGGCCAACACGGGAGGACTGTGGCTGACCAAGTTCGTAGATGACTGCAAACTGGGTGCCATAATCCACTCTCCAGCCGACACAAGCATCCTCCGAAAGGGCCTCATAGAAACAGACAACTGGTGCCAGAGCCATGGCCTCAAGCTAAACGCCAAAAAGTGTATAGTCATCCCCTTTGGCAAAAACAAAGTGCCCACAAATAACCACATAGGTGGTAATCCATTAAGTACGGAAGAAGTAGTTAGGGACCTGGGGACCCAAGTTGATAGCAATCTCTCATTTGACAACCACGTGGCCAAAGTGGTTAGAAAAACATTTTATATAGCCCACCTAATCATGAAGGGATTCACATCTAGATCAGGGGAGGTCATCGTGCCTCTTTACTCATCCCTCATCAGGCCCATAATTGAGTACAAAGCCCCTTTTGGGATGTACCTTACCAGAACCCTGCAGCAACTGGAAAAACCCCAAAAGTACCTCACCAAGAGGATCAAAGGGCTCAAACAGATGCCATATGCTGCCCGGTTAAAGAAACTCCAGCTCTACTCAGTGGCATACCGCCTGCTCAGAGGCGTTCTGTGCCTGATGTATAAAGCCATGTCCAACCCGGAATTAATGGACATGCTGCACCTCAGAAAATCCAAATCCCATCGAGCTACGCGCTCGAGAGACTTGAACCTCGGCACTGAAATAAATAGGACATGCTGGAGGGACAGATTCATAACCCAGAGGCTCCCTTCACTCTGAAATAAAATCCCAGTCCAGGTTAGGCAGAGTCCCTCATTGACTCTCTTCAAGAGGAATCTTGATGAGTGGATGGGAGATCGTAGGTTTACCCCAGGTATCACTTCTGTGTCACTGTTAGACAGAGGCACAGTATACTAACCTCGAAAAAGGGCATAGCAAAATTAATTTAAAATGGGTGGCGAAAGCCAAACACACACTGGCTAGGCTTATAAATGCCCTAGGGCAGATAGCCTAGTATGAACCTATGAAAGACAGTTAAATCATATACAGGTCATACAAACAAATGTACTGGGAGAGTCCACAATAGCGACTATAGAAAGGGATGGGGTTATAATATAGTATGGATAATTTCCACATATAGAACTACGCAAATATGAAGATTAATCAGAGTCATTTTAGTTTATTTAAGGGCGGCTTTACGTTTATTACTTGAAGAAAAGGGAATGAGGCAAATACTATTTTGGACATAAAAATGTTCATTAGGAAACTGAATTTAGTAGAAACTTTCAAGGATAATCCTATGTCAAATACGAATAAAAATTTAAGAAGAAAGAGTACCTATATCCCTCCATTACATACAGAGTTAGTAAATTTTGAAACTTTAGTGGTAAAAGAAATTAGACATACATTTAATTTAATACAAGAAAATATGGGGGGAATTTAACTCGGGGGGGGGGGATAAAAGTTTTGGAAGATATTTCCTTAGAAATAATATGGTGAGGATTATGAAACCCGATAAATGGGGTGGGGGGGTGGGGGTAGTCATAATGACACAATGGAACTATTCAGCTAAAATGATGGAAATTCTGAATACAGGAGGAAGGTATGCACAAGTTTCACGGAATGAAGTGAATATAGCATTCAAAAAGATAGACATGAGTTTGGAAGATAACTTAATACAGGGGATCATTAACAAACAGCTACACAATTTCCTGAAAGTAGAAAAAAAACATTTGTTCCTGGAATTTTCAGAATTCCAAAGACACAAGGATGACATGGACCCCTGTCCCCCACTAAGACCAGTGGTCAAATCCGCAGGTTCAAAAACTCAAGCATTAGGGATAAATGTGGATAGAAAATTTAAAGCATTTCATGGAATGCATCCACACACTAAGTGATTCATGGGATTTTCTGTCCAAAATAGGGGAATTGGGAGTTTAACCCTGATTTTTGTTTCCTAACCATTGATATGTAAGATCTAGTCTCTTATTCCACAGGAACTGGAACTCGAATGGTTTGAGGAAATGATGGTGGAATTCAGGTTCCTAAATACAAATGAGTATAGGGTAGTGTTAGAAAATATAGAATTACATTTGAAGAACAATTTCATTTATTACCAGGGAGAGTATTACCATCAGTTGGATGGAGTCACAATAGGTGCATCATGTGCACTGATTTTTGCAAACATAGTGATGCTTTACTGGAAAAACATTTTGTATTCAATTCTAGTTACACGGAATACATCAAGGCCTATTACCGATTTTGGACAATATCTTTATCATCTGGCAGGGACCCCAAGAAACAATTAGAGGGTTCATGGGATATTTAAATGGTTCCACAGATTTTTTTAGAATTCACCCACAAAGTTAATAACGAAGTGCACTATCTTGATATTAACATTAGGAAGGCTTTTTAAACAGATATGCATCTCACTCAGGTCTTTAGGAAGAAGTGTTTTTCCAATTCATATTTGCATTTTGAGAGCAACCATCCCTTGACACAGAAGAAAAATATATTGAAGGGTCAGATGATATGGGCTGCCCAAATGGCATCAGTGAAAGAGGGCCTGGAGTGTGAACTAGATTATATTGGTAATTTGTTCCTGGAGAAAGGACACCCAAATGATATTATAAGAACACACTCTCTCGCGTTCGGCTTTTCCCGGTTAGGGGTCGCCACAGCGGATCACCTTGTCTGCGCATGATTGGCAGTGGAGTTTTATAGTGTCGAGTTGCCAGCCCGGCACCCAACCTGAAAGATGAAATATTATTAGGTTGGGGGAAAATACCTTCCATTACTGAGTAGGTCTGGGGTGGACAATAAACAGGATATGAGTGGAAGTAAGAACAATGAAAACAGTAATACACCTTATTTAGTGACAACATTTAACAAAGATACAGGTAGGATCTGGAACATTATAAGTATTGTGACTTATTTGGTAACATGCCCAGTAGGTTAGAGATGTTTAATAGACCCCTAACATTTAGTTTTAGAAGAAATTTTAACCTAAAAGATTGGCTCAAAAGAGGGTTAATGCATAAGGGGGACAAGGAGGGAAGGAAAATGGGAACCTTCAAATGTGGTAGGTGCTCACAATGCACTTTTAGAGCCAATAGAGAAGAATTATGGATTCCTGTTCCCCCCTATTAAATGTCGAGCACTGGGAAGTAACAATTGTTTGACAAAGAGGGTAGTGTACATTGCACATCCTGTTGGGCATTTTACATGGGCAAGACAGAGCGGAGCTTGAAACAAAGAATCTATGAACACATGTTTGAAATAAGTAGGAAAAAGGAGATAAATGCCTTATTTAGACATCTGATAAAGTGTGCTACAGCAAATTTTAAGTTCTGGGTTTTAGAGATGGTAAAACCACAAGAAAGGGGTGGGGACTGGGAACGCAGGCTGAAATTTAGGGAACTAATTTGGCAATTACGCCTGGATGCCTGCGTATACCCAAGATTAAATGATCATATTTCATTGGACCCTGCCCTGAAGTTAAGGGCTAAAATAAGTTATAATAACTTATAGCAATTTATAACAGATTATAAAAATTCAGCAATTGTTTAATAAAAGACTTTTTAAATATGAAACAAAAGGAAGTTTTATATGTAAAGAAAATTTATACATTAAAAATATATATTTACATTTATATAATTGAATTTTAATATACAATGTTATTTGGAATGTTAAAAGGGGAGGGTATGGATTTTATGTATTGACCAATGATAAGGGGTTTATGGCTTTAAAATGGTGGTAGGGTGTTATGTAAATTTATTCTGATGAAGTTTCCTGTTTTTTGGGAGACAAAAGCACTAAATCCTAATGTTTTTGGTGTGGAAATAAACTTTTACAATTACTACTGCTACTACGTTTTTGGACTACTTTCGTGTCACTGGATACTGTGTTTTTGGATTTGGGAACTGCCTTTATTGGTGCTAAGGTGTGACCAGGTGCGTTTGTCACTAATTCCTCCTGAACTCGGGTACAGAAGAGAGTAAAATCTGCATAAACTCTTGCATATTTCCTCTCTCTTACAGGCTTTTAAAGTTTTCCACGGTACAAAGTCAAACAAGAATTTCCCTATCTGGGGGAGTATTTACAACCTCAGATAATGACTGTAGCCTCAACCAAGAGTAACTCCTCAGGACACATTTTGTAACTGCAACTCTGAAAGACGCATCAAGATCATCATAACTGGATTCGAAAGAGTATCTACCTACTTGGGTAGCAAAATTAAGCAAAGATGATAAATTTCATCTGATTCAGGAAGGTCAGTAAGATACTTATTCCTGTTTCCCACAATGGTTAAAAGGTACCTAATCATATGGGTTTGACAATTTACGGCCCATAAGAGAAAGTACAGTTTCATAACTTTCCATTGCCTTAGCCTCACCAATGCATAGGGCATTACCACATGCAAGTAACTTGTTGGTTTTGCCCAAATCCACAGAAATTTCTGTCTCAACAAGTACTGCACACACCTTTGGTGCTCGAAGAGCAGAAGGCTGTGGGTTCTATTCTCACTTCAGTAGACTGGTTTAATTTTCAAACTATTGACACTGCAGTGTAGTAGTAGAGGGTACCATGCTTCTATAAGGTAATAAAACCGAGGTCCCATCTGCTTGAGGTGGTGGTAGTTCAGATCGATATAAAAGATCTCATGGCACTTATTAGAAAAATAAAAGGGGGGCAAGTTCATGGTGCCTTAGACAAATTTTCCCTAGTAGTATAAATTCCACCTCTGGCCTCCCTTGAAAAGAAGCCACTAACTTAGTGGGACTAAATCGGTCAACAAAGGCTAAATAAAATAGCAGAAGCATACACTCTCTTTCCATATCTGTCCATAGTTCTCCTGCAATTACCACTGCATTGGGCATTATCACACAAAAGTAGCTTAGTGGGTCTGTCTGAATCCACAGAAATCACTGCAGGTCTGAAAGATTTTCATAAAGGAATTTGTGGGTGTGAGGAATCTTGTCAAACTGTTCTTATTTCTTAAGTTCAAGGGGAGGGCTGTGATTCACGATTTAAAGATGCAGCAGCAAAAGTATCCTGCAAAACATTTAAAACCAGCTGTATAACAGAAGGTTTCTGGATCACATATAACAAATGAAGTACCATTTCTGCATGTCAGAGACCTGCTCTTTTCCTCTCACTGGAAGTGCTGCATCATTTTTAATACACTGACTCCTAAAGAAAGTTTCTTTATAAGGGGAGTATAGAGACAGTATCATCTGATTTGAGACCAGTTGGTGATCAAATATGAAAGGAATAAACTAAAAAAGCAAACTCAGATTGTGAAGCTACCTCTTCAGAGTATCCATCTCTCGCTCTCTCCTGACACAGGTGGAAGTGGTAGATGATGTTGAGAAAAAATGAGGTGCTATTAGGGACATAATTACCTTAAGTCCCTGGGTGAAATCACGCCACTCCTTCTGAGGGTTTCTGACAGCAAAAGAATTCTTTCTAGTCTTTTTCTTCACAGAGTCAGCATGAACATAACTGGGAGGGTTCTAACCCCCGACATACCTTAATCGGAGTACCTGGTACTACTTCTTGGACCAAAATATGAGGTATTTTGGAAATAACTTGGTGGGTTTGTCCGAGTCCACCAATTCGCTTCACAATCTTGCGCTTACGGCATATGTCAGACATACAGCGTGACAGGAAGATGCCCCAGATTTGGTATGCTGGCAGAACATAAATCTTTGTCAGGGTATTTCCCATATGCAGAAAACAATGCAACAGTGATCTATGAAAGACAATGAAATAATCATATCTGGTCCCTCAGATATAATGAGCAGTGGTTCCCCTTCAAAGACAAAATGTCCTTCTGATTGGCCAAGCAGGACATGTCAAAACACTGTGCAATGCATGCCTCTGCCAAGAGTTAAGACAGTGGAAGTAGCAGACAATAATGAATGGTCTTAGGACTCATCCAGTGCCAACAGCAGAAGTGTCTTGGTTCAACTGAAACACAGAAGCTTAATGCTTCAACTTTTTGAGCTTCTTCAGCTGCTGAGGGATGTCGGACTGTGCAGATTTGGAGGAAGTCTTACCCAGCATGATCTCAAGTCTCTGATTCTTAAGAGGGAAAGTAAACAGCTTCTTAATGTTTTAGGCACAAATGCTGACGGTGCACTCTTCAGGGTTATGACTGGGTCCTAAGCAAAAACATTTAGTGTGATTATCTCTGTACAGTATCAGCCTGGCACATTCACACTTACCCCCTCCTAGTTGACATGGTCAAAAAATAAAAGAGGACGTTTTCCCAACTGGGGATACTTTCTGCCCAACGCAAAGAAAACTGGCAGGGCCATACATCTAACTCACAGAAGCAACATTAAAGTGTCACTGTTCAGGATAGCAGCAAGAAAGTCCTGAGGATTTTCATGCCCTTACTTGCACCTCGCAATCTTGCGCTTATGGCATATTTCAGGCATACGGTATGACAGGAAGATGTCCAAGCTTTGCTATGCTGGCTGGAAATATGACATTTTTGGCAGAATATTTCCCTTATGTAGAAAATGCTGCACAAGTGCTCTTCGAAGAACTTATCGAAATACTCAGTGGAGTTTCTGACCAAACAAGGAAAAACAGGGGGGCCAAGACTGCCCATTATCCCCTGGCTTGTTTGTGCTTGTGATCGGGGAGATGGCAATGGAAGTCAGGCAAAATTTAGCAATGCTTGAAGTAAAACAGGGAACAAAATCTTAATGTATGTTATATGCACATAACTCCATGTTAATAATCAGATGATGTGGCTACAGTAATGGAAACTACAAGTGATATTTGACAAGTTTAAGCAATTGGCAGCACTTGAACAAAAAAGCGACAGGAAATTAAACAGCCAACAGCTGATGAGATACGGTGCACCATGGATGATGACTGCACATGAATGTAATATACTGGAGTCGAGTTTAAAATACACAGAAAAAGGGAAAAAAAATGAAGCCACACAACCTGTATGCCTGAGAACAGAAGACAAATCAAAAGAAAGCCCAGCCTTGGCTGCACAGAAACTTGCCTTCAGGTGCCAAGGCTCCCAAATGACACAACAATGGGTACTCGTACACAACTGATCTGCCATGGCCATGTATGGACAAGAGCTGCGACTGCACAAACTTCTTGTCTAGCAGATGTGGTTAGACATAAAACAGAGGAAGGTTAATGGAATTACTCTGTAAAGTGAAGCAAGCAACATATCACTTAGCAATACAACCATCATGCTGTAACCACTGAGGGTGACTTTTGATAGATTTACAGCCTGCTAGGGAGAAGACTGTGTTGAATACAAGACAATGCAATGCATACCCTCCAAATAAAGAAACCTAGTCAGGAGCAGTGGTTACTCAAACTACATCCATGTCAGACTCTGAAGAGAAAATGTATACACTTAACCCTGTAAAGCAGCACAGAACAAAATCCCTTTCAGGATTTCAACAGTCTTCCAAGAACTATGACCTTACCTTGGTACAAATGAACAAAACAGGGTAACAAAAGGTCAGAAGGGCTGTAAAAGCTCATTAAGTTCAGAGTCCTCCAGAGGGAAAAAACAGGATAATTCTTCCTCATTTCAATTCATCACCAAAAAAAATTACATAGGCTTTCATCTTCTGTCCCTCTGGGGAAATCTCCACATCCAAAGACAATGACAGTCACCAAGGAGTCTATCTCCAAACAAAGAACCCACATTCAATTTCAATGGGGGCAGAGAAGAAATTTCTACAAAAATGTCCCCCCTGAGCAAAGTGCAAGTAAGGCTGCTGCTCTGTCAATGGGGAAGAGTTTACACAGGCACATCATTCTGGTACTCAGCATAAGCTGATCACACTTTAGCTCACCCAATGTATGTCTGGCAGGCACCATTGGGACTCTGCTAGATCTAGCATACCATACCCTCAAGGGGGAATGTAGCAGTAATGCGGATGCAGAGTCACATATTTTATCCAATGCCAAGTATGACTCCACAGCAGATAAACACAACTGCACCAGGTGGGCCAACACTAGGCAATGGGCACATCAATAGGAACATAAATGAAAGGGGTAAAACACCAGCTCACTTAATGCCAGTAAGTTGATGTAGGACTCCGTGAGAAGAAAAGGGTATAAACAAATGACATTCTGGCATCTACAGTGCAGCAACCAACCACTACTGAAACTCACCCAAGCCTGAAGAAAAGCACACAGCAGCATCTTGAAAGAAAGGGTCAAGGCAGCCTATCTGTAATGCATCCAAAGAAAAAACCTAGCCAACTGTGCCACGTTTGACTGGGAGGGCCATAAAAACAATCTGAAGAAAAAAGGCACCAAGGAAGCCGGTAATAGAGAGGCTCAAGTCTGACAAAATTTTACTACTACTACTACTGGAGACCGAAAGGCCCCAAAAGAATTCTCCTTAAATAAACTTGCACAAGTTTCTATAGAAAAGCCATAAATACAAAAAAAAGTGCAAAGATGGGCTACAAAAGGCCAAGTTTTAAATGTACCAAAGAAAACCTACTACATTGGAAATGGCAGAGGCTTACTGGAATATTAAAACAATGGACATCTTAAAAGACAGCTTCACTAAAAATAAAAAAAAAACAAAGCTGCAATTTACCAAAAATAATGCCAAAGTTACAAGTGAAAAGAAAAGCAAGGGAGCAGAAGTCAAAAAGGGCATAGTGACAAAGGGTCAAAAAGACCTGAAAAAAAAAAGGAAGTACCTATCTACAGAAGTTGAGAGAGCAAATGGTAACCTGACAAATACCCACTACCATCTACCAAATGGGGAAAGAAAAAAAAAACTTTCAACATCTCAAATGAACAGCAGTTTGGGACTGTTAGGGTATGACCTAACATTTCCAGCAACTGGATAAACTGAGAAACAGAGGGAAGTGAGGGGGAAAATCTTGGGAAGGTGAGGTGTTTATACAGTCTGGGAAAATTTTCTCTGCTGAGCTCTGCTCTTTCATGGCACATCCTGTAAGTTAAATCAGATAGTCTCCCACAGCAGCTCTACTGTTTTTTTGTCTTAAAAACAACCTTAACATATACTCACAGAAATAAACTCCCCAAACCTGGCACTTCCACTATAGAAATATGAACTATTCACTAAATTAACAATCATACCTTGATTAGCACCCATATTTGATATTACTGTTGTAGCTGTCTGCGTTGTACCAGTTTCATGAGTCTCACATGGTGGGTTGGAACACACCTGTTGCATTACACCTTGCAAAGGTGCACTGGAAAAAACTGTTCCTGAACCAGATGCATCGCCTCTGTTTTCAACTAAATTACACGGCAAATTAGAATTTAAACAAACCGAACTATTATTGGTTTGCTCATTTGTACCAATTTCTGCTGCGGTGCTGGAAGTACTAGTTGTGCTAGTAACATGAGTCTCGCATGGTGTGTTGACACATACTTGCTGTACAGCTCCTTCTACGGGCTGATTTGAAGATCTTATATTTGCTGTTGCTGTTGTTGATGTGTTAGTTGTGTTTGTTTTATGCACCTCATATGGAGGATTAAAATTCAGTTCTTCTGCAACACCCTGAAGAGGTGCATTTGCACAACTAGATGCTGTTGATGAGTTAGGTGTGCTAGTTGTGCTACTAGCATCACAAAGGGCATTGGATTGTGACTGCAGCACATTATGTGCCAGCTGATTTGCCCCAATATTTGCCGTTGCTGTAGTAGATGTATTAGTTGTGTTGGTTTCATGCATTTCACATGGTGGGTTTGAACATACGTCCTGTACAGGGTCAGGGGCAGGTTGATTTGTCCCAATACGAGATGCTGCTGTGGTAGCTGTATTAGTTGTGTGGGTAACATGCATCTCACAAGGTGGGTTGGAACATATTTGTTGTACACTGCTTTTTGATGTCTGACTAGTCCGAATGTTTGCAGTTGCAGTACTAGATGTATTAGTTGCACCAGTAACATGCGTCTCACATGGTGGGTTGGAACAAACTTGCTCTACACTGCTTTGTGATGTCTGACTTGCCTGAATGTTTGCAGTTGCAGTGCTAGACGTATTAGTTGTACCAGTAACATGCGTCTCACATGGTGGGTTGGAACATATTTGCTGTACACTGCTTTGTGATATTTGACTTGTCCGAATGTTTGCATTTGCAGTACTAGATGTATTAGTTGTACCAGTAACATGCGTCTCACACGGTGGGTTGGAACATACTTGCTGTACACTGCTTTGTGATGTCTGACTTGTCCGAATGTTTGCCGTTGCAGTACTAGATGTATTAGTTGTACCAGTAACGTGCGTCTCACATGGTGGGTTTGAGCACACTTGCTGGACATTGCTTTCTCCTAGCTGACTTGCAACAATTTTTGCAGTTACTATACTACATGTATTAGATGTACCAGTGACAAGAGTCTCGCATGGTGGATTGGAACATATCTGATGTACAGTGCCCTGACCTAGAAGACATGACTTAATGCTTGCTATTTGTGCACTGGATCCACTAAGATGAATCTCAAATGGTGGACTGGAACGTACTTGTTGCAAAGTGCCTTCGGATAAAAGACATGCTCCAATATTTGACACTACTGTACTAGAAGAATTAGTTGCACCAGTAACATGCATCTCACATGGTGGGTTGGAGCAAAGTCGCTGTAATACACCATTTACAGAATTATGTGCACTAGTCTCTGCTGCTTCTGTGTTAGGTGCAAGAGCTGCTTTGGTTTCACAAAGTGGACTAGAAAACGACACTGCAGTACTATTTGCTGCACTCATTTCATGGAGTTCATAAGGTAGACTGGTGCATATCTTCTGTAAACTCTGTCCAAAGCCAAGCTGATACATACGACTACTAGAGTTCACAACTGTCGGTGTATTTGTTGTGCCAGTTTCATGCATTTCACACGGAGGGTTTGAACATAGCCTTACTATTGTATTGTTCTGCTGTGATAGGTTTGCCATGACAGTAGTAGAAGTCTGAGTTGTGCCAGTCTCATGCATTTCACACGGTGGATTTGAGCACAGAAAAGCAACTGAGGGAGGATGCTGGTTTAATCCTAGGTTGGAAACCACATTAGTGGGGGTATTGGTTGTTCCAGTATCATGTGTTTCACAAGGTGGATTAGAGCACACTAGAGTAACTGTGCCTGGTTGCTGGTCCTCTGCCACTGTTACTGTGGCAGTCGGTTGCTCACTGGTGGGAGAAGCCAAAATTGAGACTGGAAGATCATGGACAGGCTGGGCTTCAACGCCACTTGGTGTAGTTATCAGTGTGACCTGAGTAGGCTGTGACACAGGCTAGTAAAAAACAGAAACAAACACAAAGTTAACGGGCATCAGAAATGTAAATACACATCAATGTTTTTTCATAGTTTTTAATGCATATATCATTTCTACATATCCTCAATAACACTTAAAAATACCTGCATGGGTAAATATTAATTTCAGGATAACTTAAGTATTCATTTCAGGGTTATATATCTCTCAAACATCAGTGTGCATTTAACACTAAACAAATATCAGATTGATCTCGTTTCTACGTCGAGGGAGGGATATAAAATAAAGAATAGCTGTGTAAAATATTACCATAACCATAGATGTCCTTCTCTTCCATATTGCAGTAAGTATTCACTGGTGTGGGATTTCCTGCCTCAGGCGATCTGATGTCGGCTCCTCACAAAAGCTTTTGCCTGGCTGCTGTAGGTGCGCGGGACGTCACATGTAGAGCTATAAACCAGGGACCTTAAATGTGAGGTCTGCACGCACAGACCTCAGAACTTGAAGCCCAGAGGGGCGGCCTGTCAGTAGAATAAGATGCCAGCAAAAAGAACAAATGCCACTGTAAGGCTGAATAGATATGCCTTCGTGAGTGGAAGCAGTGGCCAGAGGCCAGACCCTGCAGTAAGAGAATAGGGGGTATATGGAGGGTGGGAAGGAATACTGCAACATGGAAGAGAACTACATCTATGGTTATGGTAAGATATTACACAACTATTTTATGTCCTTCTATTCCAATGTTGAAGTATTCACTGGTGTGGGAGAGTACCACAGCTTAGGAAGAGAGATGGGTGGAAGCAGAGGTAGGGGATTCCAGGAATCTTTGCAGGATTGCTCCAGCAAAGCCTGCCCTGGACCTGGAGACTTGGTCTAATTTGTATGTAGTGTTTGGTGAAGGTGTGAACTGTAGACCAGGTAGCTGTTTCCAGGATGGAAGCTATGTCCAGGCCATTGATAAAGGCCTTGGAGGTAGCCATGTCCCTGGTTGAGTGAGCTCTTACACCATGAGGTAAGGCTTTGTCATGGTGTGCATAACAAAAAAGAATAGACTTTCTGATCGAACAGGAAATGGTTTATTTGGAGACTGCCTTGCCCAGAGCCCTGGGATGAAAGAAGATAAAGAGCTGGTCAGACTTTCTGAAGGGCTTAGCCTTGTCTAAGTAGAATGTTAACTGTGTACGTCCAGGGAATGAAAGATCCTCTCTGCACTGTTGGTTGGAGTTGGGAAGAAGGTAGGTAAGTGGATGGACTGGGTTTAAGGATAGTTCATTAACCACTTTGGGCATAGAGGAAGGATTTGTGCATACAATAACTCTGTCATTATGGAAGGTGGTGTAAGGAGGGCAGGCCTTGATGGCCTGTAGTTCTGACACTCTTCTAGCGGAAAAGATGGCCGCTAAAAGAATGGTTTTACAAGTGCACATTTGTAAGGTGACAGAACTAGCCGGCTCAAAAGGAGGTAAGGTGACTTTTTCTAAAACAAAGTTAAGGTCCCAGGGAGGAGGGATGGGTTTTTGTGGTGGTCTAATATGCAAGATCCCTCTCAGGAAAAGCTCCAGCCTGGAAAGCAGGGGTGGCTATAAGGGTAAGCAGGTTGAAAGGTGGACTTTTACAGAGGAGAAAGGTAATCCAGCCTTGATGAGATCACAAACACATGTAAGGACTTGGGGGGGGGGGGGCTGCATTGGGTCCCTGTCCTTAAGAAGACACCACTTAGAGAATCTTTCTAGTAGGTGTTTTTTTGGCTTCCCTCTGGACCGAAAGCACGTGGTCAGAGTAGAGCTGTATGTAAGGGATTAGAAGTTGAAAACCCAAAGTGTTAGGTTGAGCATTTGCAGAGGAGGGTGAATAAGAGAACTTTTTTGCTGAGATAGAAGGTCCACACTGTGGGGTAACTTGTGGTGATTGCCCTTAGCTACAGATTGAAGGGGGAACCAGTGTTGCCCTGGCCAGTAGGGAGTCACCAGCAAGATTTTAGGTTGGCCCCTTTTGATTTTCAGAAGGATTTTTTGTATTAGTGGGAAGGGGGGAACGCATAAGGAACATCTCCTTCCAAGGAAAGCTGAGGGCATTCACTCTCTAGGTTGATGGAGTGTGATCCCTGCTGAAGAATTTGCTTAGCTGTCAGTTCTGGGGGGAGGCAAACAGATCTACTTGAGGTGTGCTCCACCGGTGGACTATGTCTAGAAAGGTTTCCCTGTTTAGCATCCATTCGTGAAGGTGAGAGGATGTTCTGCTGAGCAAGTACGCTTGTTTGTTTTCGAGAGAGGGGATGTAAGAGGTTTGCAGGAAAATATTGTGTTGCGTGGCTAGCTCCCAAATCTGTTGGGTTATCCGGCATAACAGAGAGGCTTTTGTCCCTCCTTGTTTGTTCAGGTACCACATGACTGTGGTGGTGTCTGTAAGAATGTGAAGAAGGCTTGGTTAAAGAATGGGGAGAAAGGCCTGAAGGGCCAACAGGACACCAGTCATCTCAGATGATGAGTTGTTTCTGAAGGGCAGGGTTCCAAGGTTCTTGAACCCTGAAAACCTTTAGGGTTGCCCCCACCCTAGGTCTAATGCATTTGTGTGCATGGATTACATAGGGAGAGGAAGTTGTAGGGGAATGCCTTGGTTGAGGAGGATTTGCTGGATCCACCACCTCAATTCTGACTTTAGGCAGGGCATAAGTGGGATTAGTTTTGTCTAGGGAGTGTTGGTGCTGAGACCATACATTCTTTAAGTACCACTAAAATTTTCTCATGTGCATCCTGGCTAAAGGGAGTATGGGGATCGTAGCTGCCATGAGCCCCAGTACTTGTAGGAACTGCCTTGCGGAAAGGTGGGATACCCCAAGAAGTTCTTGGAAGTCACTTCAGAGAGACTGCACTTTGTCCTGGGGGAGGAAGGATCTCATCAAATTGATCTGATCCTGCATCCCAGGAAAACTTTGTCCTGCTGGGGGTGCAGAGAGGATTTTGGAAGGTTTAGGGTGAACCCCAAGTTGTGCAGGATGGTCATGGTGAATTTTAAGTGACTTTGGAGAATGGTTTCTGATTCCGTTAGGAGGAGAATGTCGTCCAGATAAGGGTATATTTGGATACCCCTGGCTCTGCAAAATGCAATCGCAGGAGCCAGACATTTTGTGAACACTTTTGGAGAAGTAGATAAGCCAAAGGGCAAGGCTGTAATTTGAAAATGTGAGGAAATGCCAAAAAATCTCAGGAAATGTCTGAGTGTGTATGACAGGGGTGTGGAAATAAGCTTCCTTTAAGTCAAGAGTGACCATAAAGCCTTGGGGTAGTATCAGAGGTAGGAGGGTTTGTAGAGAGAGCATCCTGAAGGATGGGACTTTACTGGTTTAGGCAGGATAGAACTAGTATGGGGGTCTCCAAGGACCGTCCATTTTTGGGACCAGGAAGAGACTACAAATAGAATCCATTTCCTTCCTGGCCAACAGGGACTGGTTTTATGGTTCCTAGGGAGAGGAGCTCCTGCAGAATGAGAGGGAATAGGTGGAGCTCTTTTTTTTGGTGGGAAGGGAATGGTTTTTGGCCTTGGTTTTTCCCTCCAAGATAGAAAGTATCCACTTTGAATGATGGAAAGGACCCAATGGTCTGAGGTGATGGTTTACCAGAAGGGGAGGCAGTGGGGCGGGCAGACAAGGGGAGGTGGGCAAGGCAGTCACACAGAACAGGCACCCCATCTGTTGGGAAAGGGCTGTTTGGAGGGGGGATGGTTGTTGGTCAGTCTGCAGTAAGGCTGCCTCCAAGATCATCTTCTAGGTCTGGAGGAGGAGGACTGAGAAGAGGAAGGCATCCTTCTGACAAAGGAAGTCTTTGCAGGACAATTCCTGTAGTACTTAGGGAAGGGGGACACCAGCAAATATCTGATGTCTTGAAGCTCTTTGCTTTTCTATTGCTAGTTCTTGAAGAGCTCAGCTGAATTTTCCCCAAAAAGTAGGTTATGGTCCAGTGGAGCATCCATAATTTTGGATTTGAAATCCTCTGGAAGAGGCTGTAAGCGTAGCCAGAAATATCTACAGAGTGCAGATGCAGAAGATGCAAACCTGGCCGAGGCTTCTGCTGCATCATAACTACACCTGATAGAGTAGCTGGCCACTTATGTGGGTAGGGACAGTTTTGATGCAATGTCATTCTTAGAAGGGCAGTCAGGTGTAGAGGCTAGCAGGGTAGAGGCCTGGGACACTAGGTCCAGAGCATTACTTAATGGCTCTGAAAGCCAGGGTGGAGAAGGTATAAACTTTTTTGCCTAGTCTATCCATGGTTTTACTGTACTTATCTGTGGGGGTAGGAGAGAGGCAGAAGGTACCTGTCTAGATTATCTGTCTGCAGCCAGAGAAATGACAGCTAAATCTGCCAGTGGAGGTTTAACCAAGAAATGTTAGTTATCAGGCACTTTATAAAACCTGTCTGGTCTTTTTGGTGCTGGGAGCTTGAGTCTGGGTTCTTACAGACGGAGTTGAATACATCCAAGAAGGCTGGGAGCGCAGGAAGTATAGCTGAAGGAGAGGGAGACAAGTTGCAGAAGTTCAAAATATCTATTCTGGGTGTCAGACATCAGGGCAGTGTCCCACTTGAAGTACTCCATTTTAGTTATTGTTTCCCCAAAATATAGATCTTCAGGTGGGGCGTTCCCTTCAATGGAGTCTTCATCTGGGGAACAGTAGTCAACAGGGGAAGAGATTTGAGACACAAGAGACTGATTCCTCTGATGAGGAATCATATTGATATTGCTGTTCTTCTCCCTCTTGACTAGATGGATGTTGGGGAGAAGAGGCAGAGGATGGGTGAGGGCTAAGCACAGGGATAGTGGAAGGAGGAGGGCCTGTGTGCCTAAGGGCCATGAAAGCCGGCATGAGAGAGTTTGTAAAAGACTGTCAATCTGGCTGTGCTTCAGATGGAGGAGTGATATGTTTTGAGTTTGGTCTTGACTTGGAAGGCGTAGGCTTCGGGGACAGCCTAGGGACTGAAGCCCGGCCAGCAGTAGGACAGGACCCAGTTGGTTGGCCAACAAGAGGTTCCCCCTCAAAGTCAGTTGGGACCGACGTCTGAATAGTCTCCGCAGACGTGCTTTCTGTGGCTACAGCCCTCAATGGGACAGTACAGTTGTGTACACTTAACATAAATGTAGATGTTCGAGTGTATTCACTATTGCAGTCATCACATTTGGGTTATCTGCTTGCAGTAGCCCTCAGTCGGCCTGATCATCAAAGTCTTGGGTAATGCGTTGGTTGCTCTCTCATCTTCCATGACGTCAGGTAGTCAGGGGTATAAAGCATGCAGCCAAAGCCATTACATCAGTTTTTCTTGCCCCAGATGTCAGGTGCCCCCCTAATGGGAAGCAATTAAATACACATATATACAAGGTTATACTGCCAACAAAAAAGCAAATACACCAAAAAGCTTTTAAAGTATAGTAAAGGAGAAGAGAGATATAGCCAAAAGAAGTCAGGGGGCTGAAGGGAGGGTAACCAGGACTGCAACACTGAATACACTCAAACATCTACATTTATGGTAAGTGTGCACAACTGTACTATGTTCTTCGTGTTTCACTGTTGCAGTCATCACATTTGGGTAGATTCCCAAAACTAAGGATGGGAGGAAGAATTTAGATAGCATTAGGACCAACTATAAGGTCCTGCAAGATTTAGAGAAAATTGGCAAATGGTAATGCTTGGTGGAAGTACGTACAGAACTCCAGGCAGCAGCTTTTAGGATGTCTCTGGTAGGGACACCTCTGAGAAAGGCTGTAGAGGTAGATGTAAGCCCTGGTTGAAAGGGGTCTAATCCCCTGTGGGATAGGTTTTCCATGGTGCTTATAGCAGAAATGAATGCAATGGCCTATCCATTTAGAAATAGTTTGCTTTGAAATAGCCTTCCCCTCTGCCCCTGAAGCAAATGCCACCAGCAGTTGTTCAGGTTTCCTTTCAGCTTTACTCCTGTCCAAGTAAAATCTAACTTGTCTGTGCATATCTAAGGAGTGCAGTATCTGTTCCCCTTTGTTCTGTGGATTAGAAAAGGTTGGCAAATGAATGGATTGATTAAGAGCCACACTGGATACCACCTTGGGCATGAAGGAGGGACTGGTCCTGAGGGACACCCTGTCCGCAGGAAAGATGATGAAAGGCTCCACTGCCATAAGGGCCTGTAATTCAGATACCCTTCTTGCTGAAGTGACTGCTAAAAGGAAAGCTGTTTTCCAAGAAAGGAATTTTAACTCTGCACTTGCAGCTGTCTCATGAGGAGGAAGAGTGAGTTTTTCCAATACAAAGTTAAGGTCCCAGGCTGGAGTAGGGGCTCTCCTGGGTGGTCTTAGGTTTTGGACACACTGAGGAACTGCTTGAACAGTGGGTGAGAAAAGAGGGGTGGGTTCTGTGTTGCAATGAGCTGAAATGGCTGAGGTGTGAATTTTGATGGAGGAAAAGGAAAGGCCCTTGTGAAGCATCTCAGTTAAGTATTAAAGAATCTGAGGTAAATTGGGCCCTGCTGTGACCATCCCTTGAGTTTGGTTCCAGGCACAGAATCTTTTCCATTTTCCAGCATAAGATTTTCTAGTACTACACCTCCTTGCCACCAAAATGACATTCAATACTTGTTTACTGAGGGATGGTAATGGAGAGATTAGGTAAATAGCCAGGCTGCTAGGTTCAGGGTTTGAAGTTGGGGTGCAGAATCTGGATCTCCTGCTGTGACAGCAGGGTAGGGGTCTGAGGCAGGTGCCTTGGGGCTAGCTGTGACACTACGGAAAAGAGGGGGTACCAGTGTTGGCGTGGCCAGTCTGGTGCAATCAGTATCATCCTTGGTTTGTCCTATTTGATCTTTAGTAGTACTTTGAAGACGAGAGGCAGAGGAGAAAAGGCATAAACTGATAGATTTTTCCAGCTGAAGGACAGACCATCCACTTTCCAAGCTTGTATGTGCGGAGTTCTTGTACAGAATATGTCCAACTGGTAGTTCTGGGGGGAGGCAAACAGGTCTATATCTGGGCTCCTCCATTTGTTTACCAACATGTTGAAAGTCCTTGGTTCCAGTTTCCTGTGTGGGTCCATGAGATTTCTGCTTAGTTCGTCTGCCAGTGTATTTATTTTTCCTGGCAGGAATTGAGCATGTAGATGCACTTGGTAGCTCAAGGCTCTGCTCCACACAGCCATGGCCAGTCTGCAGAGGGGGGTAAGAATGGGTACCCCTCTGTTTACGTACCACATAAAAGTGGTGTTGTCTGTCTTTACCATTAATTGTCCTGGAAGAATGTGGTCCTTGAATGCTGTCAGAGCATTCTGTACAGCTAACATTTCTTTTTGATTGATATGCAGGTGCATTTGACTTGGGTTCCATTTGCCCTGAATGCACTTCCCTGCCAGGTGAGCCCTCACGCATATAGTCTGATGCAGCTGTTGTTAAGGTTTGGGAGGCAGGGGGTACAGTGAATGGTAGTCCATTGTTTTGGTGGCAGGCCTCTGCCCACCAAAGGAATTCTAACCGTAGGCAAGGTATGAGATAGGAATCATTGCTTTTTAGATACCACTGTAGTTTCCTCATATGCAGTCTTGCATATGGAATTAGTAGAATGCACAAGGCCATGAACCCAAAGGCTTACAGTATTTGCCTTGCAGATAGCAGGGTTTTTTGAGGTCACTAGTTTGAAGTAAGTTGTCAAACAAATTTGTTTCTCTGGCATGAGGAAAGCCATCTGGGAAGTTGTGTTCAAGCTTGCTCCCAGGAATATAATTTGTTGACAGGGTACCAGATGCGATTTCTTTTCGTTTACTGTGCACCCCAGACAAGTTAACTTTTGTATAAATGCCAGATGATTCAGAAGTATGCCCTGGCTTTCTGCCTGAAATAGACAATCGTCCAGGTATGGGTATATTTGAATATTTCTTTGCCTGCAAAATGCAATGACTGGAGCAAGGCACTTTGTGAATACCCTGGGCGCAGGAGGTAAGCCAAAGGGCAGTGCAGAGAACTGACAGTGCATGCAGCCTGCTTTGAAGCGTAGGTATTTTCTGCAAGATTCCCTGATTGGGATTGTGCAGGTAGGCTTCCTTTAAATCCAGTGTTGCCAACCAGGCATCTTTGCCTATCATGGGAAGCAACTGGGGAAGAATTAGCATCTTGAATTTTGGAATCACTGAATAGGTGTTTAGGACAGAAAGGACGAGGATAGGATGCCATGAGTTGTTTTTTCTGGGTACCAGGAAAAGTCTCGAGTAGAAACCTTGTCCCTTTTCCTCTTCAGGTACAGTTTGAATAGCCTTTATGCTTGAGAGAGAGAGTACTTGCTTTTGAGCCTCTGCCCACTGATTTGGGGGTAGATCTGGCCAACCGTTTGGGGTTGGTAATGTGTGGAAGTGAAATCTGTATCCTTGGGAAACTATGTTTAAAACCCATTTGTCCTGAAAAATGGGTTCCCAGTTTTTTGCTTGTAGAGCAATCTTTCCCCCTAAAGGAGCAGTCAGTTGATGTTCTGTGTTATAATGAGCTGAAATGGCAGAGGCGTGAATTTTGATGGAGGAGAAAGACAGGCCCTTGCGAAGCATCTCAGTTAAGTATTCTAAAATCTGAGGTAAATTGGGCACTGCTGTTCTCATCCCTTGAGACTGGTTCCAGGCACAGAATCTTTTCCATTTTTCAGCATAAGATTTCCTAGTACTAGGCCTCCTTGCCTCTAAGATGATATCCGTCACTGGTTTACTGAGGGATGGTAAAGGAGAGATTAAGTAATTAGTCAGGCTGCTAGGTTCAGTATATGAAGCGGAGGGTGCAGAATCTGGTTTTCCTGGTGAGATAACAGGGGCGGAGTCTGAGGCAGGTGCCATGGGGCCAACAGTGACACACTGCGCAAGAATGGGTACCAGGTGTTGGCGTGGTCAGTCTGGTGCAATCAAAATCGTCCTAGGTTTGTCTTGTTTGATCTTTAGCAGTACCTTGCAGAGCAGAGGCAGAGGAGGAAAGGCATAAACGGACATTTTTTTCCAGCTGAAGGACAGAGCATCCACTTTCCAAGCTTGTTTGTGGGGAGTCCTTGGGCAACATTTGTCCAATTGATAGTTCTGGGGGAAGGCAAATAGGTCTATATCTGGGCTCCCCCATTTGTTTGTCAACATGCTGAAAATCCTTGGTTCCAGTTTCACTCGTGTGGGTCCATGAGGTTTTTGCTTAGTCCGTCTGCCAGTGTATTTAGTTTTCCTGGCAGGAATTGAGCTTGTAGATGCACTTGGTAGCTCAAGGCTGTGTTCCACAATGCCATGGCTAGTCTGCAGAGGGGGTAAGAATGTGTACCCCCCTGCTTGATGTACCACATAACAGTGGTGTTGTCCATCTTTACCATCAATTGTCCTGGAATAATGTGGTCCTTGAAGGCTGTCAGAGCATTCTGTACAGCTAACATTTCTTTCTGATTGATATGTAGGTGCATTTGACTTGGGTTCCATTTGCCCTGAAAGCACTTCCCTGCCAGGTGAGCCCCCCATGCATAGTCTGATGCTTCTGTTATGGTTTGGGCGGCAGGTGTTAGTGTGAATGGTAGTCCCTTGTTTTGGTGGCAGGCCTCTGCCCTCCAAAGGAACTCTAGGTGTAGGCAAGTTATGATAGGAATCATTGCTTCTAGATCCTGAGAATGTTGACAGCATAGGCTTTTTAGATACCCTTGCAGTTTCCTCATATGCAGTCTTGTATTTGGAATTAGAAGAATGCAGAAGGCCATGAACCCCAAGGCTTGTAGTATTTGCCTTGCAGATAGCAGGGATTTTGTGGCCACTTGTTTGAAGAAGGTAGTCAAATGAATTTGTTTCTCTGGCGTGAGGAAAGCTATCTGGGAAGTTGTATTCAAGCTTGCTCCCAGGAATGTAATTTGTTGAAAGGGTAACAGGTGTGATTTCTTTTCATTTATGGTGCATCCCAGACAAGTTAGCACCCTTTGTACAAAGGCCAGATGATTCAAAAGTATGTCCTGGCTTTCTGCTTGAATTAGACAATCATCCAGGTATGGGTATATTTGAATATTTCTTTGCCTGCAAAATGCAATGACTGGAGCTATGCACTTTGTGAATATCCTGGGCCCAGTAAATAAGCCAAAGGGCAGTGCAGATAACTGACAGTGTGTGCAGCCTGCTTTGAAGCGTAGGTATCTTCTGCAAGATTCCCTGATTGAGATGTGCAGGTGCTTCTTTTAAATCTAGTGTTGCCAGACAGGCATCTTTGCCAAGCATAGGAAGTAACTGGTGAAGAGACAGCATCTTGAATTTTGGAATCTCCAAAAGGGTGATTAGAGTAGACAGGTCCAGGATAGGATGTCATGAATTGTCTTTTCCTGGTACCAGGAAAAGTCTGGAGTAAAAACCTTGTCCCTTTTCCTCTTCTGGTACCACCTGAATAGCCCCTATGCTTAAGAGAGAAAGTACTTGCTTTTGGGTCTCTGCCCACTGATTTTGGGGTAGATCTGGCCACCCGCTTGGTGTTGGTAACGTGTGGAAGTAAAATCTGTATCCTTGGGACACTATATCTAAATCCCATTTGTCCTGGGTAATGAGTTCCCAGTTCTTTGCATGAAGAGCAATCTTTCCCCTACAAAGGGGCGGTCAGTTGAGAAGTGCTTGGAAGTTTTAAAAATAAGTCATTGAGACAGTTTTACCATAGAGGGAGGTTTATTACTCCCAAATTTGGAAGACGAGGCACCCCACTGTTTAGTCCTGTACATACCCTGGGATGGAAGCCTGGGTGCTCTGCTGGATCTGGGTTTGGACTGAAAAGGTCTGGAAGAGGCAGGAAAGGGCAAATTCTTGGAAGGCCAATGCCTACTAAACCTTGGAGGTTGTACTTGTAAGAAATCTTTAACAGTTTTTTCTCCATCTTTTTAAGAACTTCTTCTGCCTTGTTGCCAAATAGGCGATCCTGATTTAAGGGAGCATCCAGTAATTTTGCTTTAACATGATCGGACAAGCATGCCTTCTAAGTACAGACCCAGTTACGGCAGCCCTGCAAGATGCCTCTAATGAATCAAAACACATTGCAAAGTATGTTTTCCAACTCGTTCAGCTGAATGCAGTAAATCTTGTATATCCTTATTTTCAGCACAATCAGGAATCAACTTCATTTTCTGTTTAAGCAATCCAATAATATGCTGCTGATACTTTAACATATGAAACTGGCAGTTTAAGGCACTAATGGCCAAAGTTGCAGAAGTGTATACCTTCTTACCCCACCTGATCAGTACCCTGGAGTCTCTATCAGATGGGGTAGGACTTTTGGCAGTAGTAGCTTTAATGCCCATAGGTCCCTGTGAAATGGTCTCAGGATGCGCAGTAGGATTTTTAGAAAGGAACTTGTGAGAGTCAGGGACCTTGTAATATCTATCAGGCTTCCTGGGAGCAGGAGGTAGAGAGTCAGGGGGCAAAGCTAGAGTCCGAAAAGGCATCATCAACAATGACTAGTACAGGAGGTATGGCTAAAGGCCTGTGTTGGGGCAGGAGTAAGAAATCTACTTTCCAAGCTTGTCTGTGGGGAGTCCTTGTGCAGAATTTGTCCAATTGGTAGTTCCGAGGGGAGGCAAACAGGTCTATTTCTGGGCTCCCCATTTGTTTCTCAACATGCTGAATATCTCTGGTTCCAGTTTCCACTCGTGTGGGTCCATGAGATTTCTGTTTAGGTCTGCCAGTGAATTTAGCTTGCCTGGCAGGAATTGAGCTTGTAGGTGCACTTGGTAGCTCAAGGCTGTGTTCCACAGAGGCATGGCTAGTCTGCAGAGAGGGTATGAGTGGGTTTCCCCCTGCTTGTTTATGTACCACATAACAGTGGTGTTGTCTGTCTTTACCAGTAATTGTCCTGGAAGAATGTGGTCCTTGACGGCTGTCAGATAATTCTGTACAGCTAACATTTTTCTTTTATTGATATGCAGGTGCATTTGACTCTGGTTCCATTTGCCCTGAAAGCACTGCCCTGCCAGGTGAGGCCCCATGCATAGTCTGATGCATCTGTTGTTAGGGTTTGGGCGGCAGGGGGTAGAGTGAATGGCAGTTCCTTGTTGTGGTAGCAGGCCTCTGCCCACCAAAGGAACTCTGTCTTTAAACAAGGAATGATAGGAATCATTGATTCCAGGTCCTGAGAATGTTGACACCATAGGCTTTTGAGATACCACTGTAGTTTCCTCATATGCAGTACTGCATATGGAATTAGTAAGATGCAAGAGGTTATGAACCCCAGGGCTTGCAGTATTTTTCCTTGCAGACAGCTGGATCTTTGTGGCCAGTAGTTTGAAGTAGGCTGTCAAATAAACTTGTTTCTCTGGCATGAGGTAGGCCCATCTGGGAAGTTGTGTTCAAGCTTGCTCCTAGAAATGCAATTTGTTGGCAGGGTACGAAGTGAGATTTCTTTTCGTTTATGGTGTACCATAGTGAGGTTAGCAGTTTCTTTAAAAACGCCAGATAATTTAATAGTATGTCCTGGCTTTCTGCCTGAATTAGACAATCGTCTAGGTATAGGTACATTTGAATATTTCTTTGCCTGCAGAATGCAATGACTGGAACTAGGCACTTTGTGAATACCCTGGGTGCAGTAGACAAGCCAAAGGGCATTGCAGAGAAAGTACAGTTGTGTACCTACCATAAATGTAGATGTTCAAGTGTATTCACTGTTGCAGTCATTACTCTTGGGTTATCCTGCTGGCAGGCTACCCGCAGTCGTCCTGAATTTCAAAGTCCTGGTCTGGCGTTGGTTGCTGTCGCCTCTTCCCTGACGTCAGTTCGCCAGGGGTATAAAAGATGCAGCCGACGCCATTTGCTTCAGTCTTTCTTGCCGCACGGTGCCCGAAGCAGAAGCAGTTCACAAGTGCTGGTCGGCCAACTCCTGAGATTTTCAAATCGAATTTCAGACCAAAGTCTTCAATAAAGCTAAGTACCCCGTTGGGGAACCTTTTCTTGCCTCAGGCAGTCTTGGTTTAAGGGAACATCCAGCAATTTAGCTTTAACATGATCTGGCAAAGCTTCCTCCTTAAGCCAAGCATGCCTTCTAAGAACAGACCCAGTGACACAGCAGCCCTACAAGATGCATAAAAGGAAACAAAACCACATTGCAAAGTATGTTTACCAACTTCTTCAGCAGAATGCATTCAATCCTGTAATTCTTCATTTTCAGGAGAGTCAGGAATCAACATCAATTTCTGTTCAAATAATCCAATAATATGCTGCTGATACTTTAACATATGAAACTGGCAGTTTAAGGCCCTAATGGCCAAAGTAGCAGAAGTGTATACCTTCTTACCCCATCTGTCCAGGGCCCTGGAATCTCTATCAGAGGAGGTAGGTTTTTTGGCAGCAGTAGCCTTAATGCCTCTGGGTCCCTGTGAAATGGTCTCTGGGTCCGCAGTAGGATTCTTAAAGAGGAACTTGAGAGTCAGGTACTTTGTAATACTGGTCAGGTTTCCTGGGAGCTGGAGGTAAAGTGTCTGGGTCCAGGCTAGATTCCAAGAATGCATCATTTACAATGTCCAGTACAGGAGGGATAGTTAAAGGCCTGTGTTGAGGGACGACTAAGAATTCCCTAAGCCTCTTTTTGGAGTCAGAGTAATCCTGGCTTTCCCAGCAAAAATGCTCCCTAAGAGTGTGCAAAGTTTCACCAAAAGAGAAATCTTCTGGAGGGGAAGCAGAGGGAATGGAGTCCTCTGCATCAGAATCCTCATAGGTAGATAAGGGAAAATCCTGGTTATCAGAAGAAACAGAAATTTCAGAATCCTGATCAGACGAATCAGAAGGAAAATCAGTTCTAGGTTTCTTAGAGGGAGAAGGCGGGCTTCCCCTAATTAGAGTAATAAGGCCTTCAGTCGTTCTTATTTGTTTTTTAGGCATAGAGGCCTGACCATGCATTCTGGGCGTCTGTTTCCTAGGCATGGTATGAGTTTTAGGCCTTGAAGAAGAAGATGGCGTTGGTTTAATATACAAGTCAGTAGGCCTGAATACACCCTCAGAAGCCGGTGACTGCAAAGCGGCTCTGGACCCATCCAAGGTAGAGACATCTGCAGGTTCCACAGCTGAAGCATCTCGCGGCATACTTTACTCCGAATGGGTCTCAGTAGAGGCCTGCGAATCTGAAGTAGTGGGTATCAGGGGTTGTGAAAGCACCTCACAGAGTACCGGCGAACTGGCAACTAGCTTAGGAGAAGTGTTGTCAGCAGCTTTGGACATATGCGGCCTCTCTCTGTCTTTATCTTTGCATTTTTTTGGAATGTTGGTAGTTGGGTGGCTTACCGAAGACATATCTGGATAATTGAGCCGAGTACCAAAATATTTAAAAGCGAAAATATACCGACGACGAATAGTTTGTGGTTTAAATAAGGCACAAAACTGACAGCGAGGTACGTCGTGGTCACAGCCTAGGCAAGGAAAACAGTACGAATGAAAATCTTTATGAGGTATTTGCTTACTACAAGAAATACAATTACTGACTTTTACGGACATCGGTTTAGAGCAAGAAAAAGTTTCCCCAACGGGGTACTTAGTTTTAGTTGAAAACTTCGGTTCTGAGACTCGAAAACGAAAATTTCAGGAGTTGGCTGACCGGCACTTGCGAACTGCTTCTGTTTCGGGCACCGCACGGCCAGAAAGACTGATGTAATGGCATCGGCTGCATGTTTTATACCCCTGATGACTTGGCGTCATGGAAGAAGGGACAGCATCCGAAGCAGGACCCAGGACTTTGCTAATCAGGCCAACTGAGGGCTACTGCAAGCAGATAACCCAAATGTAATGACTGCAAAAGTGAAACACGAAGAACATCCTGTTGTTGAGCATCTGCCCACTGATTTGGGGTTAGGTCTGGCCAATCATTTCGGGTTGGTAAGGTGTGGAGTGGAATCTATAACCTTGGAAAACTATTTAAAACCCATTTGTCTTGGGTAATGAGTTCCCAGTTTTTTGCATGCGGGGCGAGCTTTCCCCCTAAGGGAGCAGGCAGTTGAGCAGGGCTTGGAATTGTTAAGGTTAAGTCATTGTGACATTTTTCCATAGGTGGGTGTCTTACTACTTCCAGCTTTGGAAGTAGGAGCCCCCCACTGCTTAGGCCTGTGTATACCTTGAGACTATAGCCTAGGTGGTCTGTTGTTCCTGGGTTTGGACTGAGAGGGCCTGGAAGAGACTGGAAAGGACCAATTCTTAAAAGGCCAATGCCTACTAAATCTGGGAGGCTGTACTTGCAGGAAATCTTTAACAGTTTGCAAAGATTTAGCTTTTTCCTCCATCTTTTTAAGGACTTTTTCTGCTTTGTTGCCAAACAGACGGTCTTGGTTTAAAGAAGCATCCAGTAATTTAGCTTTAACATGATCTGGCAAGTTTTGCTCCTTAAGTCAAGCATGCCTTCTTAGTACAGACCTAATGACAGTAGCTCTGCAAGATGCTTCTAAAGAGTCAAAACCACATTGCAAAGTATGTTTATCAACTTGTTCAGCAGACTGCATTAAATCCTGTATACTTTATGCTCAGCAAAGTCAGGAATCACCATAATTTTCTGTTTAAGTAGTCCCATAATATGCTGCTGATACTTAAACATATGAAACTGGCAGTTTAAGGCCCTAATGGCCAAAGTAGCAGAAGTGTATACCTTCTAACGCCATCTGTCCAAGGCCCTGGAATCTCTATCAGAGGGGGTAGGGTTTTTGGCAGTAGTAGCCTAAATGCCTTTAGGTCCTTGGGAAATAGTCTCTGGATCCGCAGTAGGATTCTTGAAGAGGAACTTGCGAGAATCAGGTACTCTGTAGTACCTGTCAGGTTTTCTGGGAGCTGGAGGTAAAGTGTCTGGGCCAGGCTAGATTCCAAGAAGGCATCATCTACAATGTCCAGGACAGAAAGGATAGCTAAAGCCCTGTGTTGAGGGAGAAGTAAAAATTCCCTAAGCCTCTTTTTGGAGTCAAGAGTAATCCTGGCTTTCCCAGCGGAAATACTCCCTAAGAGTATGCAAGGTTTCACCAAAAGAAAAATCTTTCACCAAAAGAAAAATCTTCTGGAAGTGAAGCAGAGGTAATGGAATCCTCTGCATCAGAATCCTCATAGGTAGATAAGGGAAAATTCTGTTAATCAGAAGAAGCAGAAATTTCAGAATCCTGATCAGAAGAATCAGAAGGAAAATCAGTTCTATATCTCTTAGAGGGGGAAGGCTGGCTTCCCCTAATTAAAGTAATAAGGTCTTTAGCCAATCTAAGCATTTGTTTTTTTAGGCATATGGGCCTGACCATGCGGTTTGGACGTCGGTTTTCTAGGCTTGGGTCGAGTTTTAGGCCTTGATGAAGACGATGGCGTCTGTTTGAAATGCAAGTCTGTAGGCCTGAATACACCCTGAGAAGCCGGTGCCTGCACACAGTCTCCGGACCCATCCAAGATAGAGACATCTGCAGGTTCCACAGTCGAAGAAGCATCTCGCGACACACCAGACTCTGAATGGGTCTCAGTAGAGGCCTACAAATCTGAAGTCGCAGGTATCAGGGGCTGCGAAAGCGCCTCACTGAGTACTGGTGAACTGGCGACGAGTTTAACGGAAGCATTGTCGGCAGTTTTGGACCTATGCAGTCTGTCTCTGTCTTTACGGTTTTTCGGAATATCGGTAGTCGGATGGCTTACTGAAGCCATTTCTGGATAGTTAAATCGAGTACCAAAGTAATTTGCTGCAAAAATAGACCGGCGATGAATAGTTCGGGGGTTGAATAAGGCACTAAACCGATAGCGAGGGACGTCGTTGTCTGTAAGCAAGGAATGCAGTACGAATGAAAATCTTTATGAGGTATTTGCTTTCCACAGGTAAGACAATTGTTAACTTTTACTGACATCGGTTTAAGAGCAAGAAAAAAGGATCTCCAACGGGATTCTTAGCTTTTTTGAAGATTTCGGTTCTGAAACTCGAAATCGAAAATTTCAGTAGTCGACCGACCGGCACTTGCGAACTGCTTCTGCTTCGGGCACCGCGCGGCAAGAAAGACTGATGTAATGGCGTCGGCTGCATGTTTCATACCCCTGACGACCTGACGTCATGGAAGAGGAGACAGCATCCGATGCAGGAATCCAAGACTCTTGTATTCAGGCCAGATGAGGGCTACCTGCAGGCAGACAACCCAAATGTAATGACTGCAACAGTGAAACACGAAGAACATCCACAGTGCAAGGTGTGCTTGGTTACCTGACTTGCAGAATGCATTAACTCTTGTAACTCTAGATTCTGCACAAGTAGGAAAGGAAGACACTCTTTGTTTGAGGAGTTCCATGATATGTTGCTGAAATTTTAGCACATGGAACTGGCAATTTAGTGCTCTGAGAGCAAGAGTAGCAGAGGTCTATACTTTTTTAACCCATCTGTCTAGTGCTCGGGAATCCCTATTTGAGGGGGGTGGTATTCTTAGCAGAGGTTGCTTTAATTCCTTTAGGCCCTTGAGAAATTACCTCAGGGTCAGCAGTAGTATTTGAAAAAAAAAAAAAAAATTGAGAGAGTTAGGGACTCTGTAGTACCTGTCAGGTTATCTGGGCGCAGGAGGGAAGGTGTCAGGAGTCAAACTGGATTCCAGAAAACATCATCCACAACATCCAGGACTGGGGGAATGGCCAGGGGTCTGTGCTGTGGAAGATCTAAGAATTCCCTGAGTCTCTTTTTAGACTGAGGGTAGTCCTGAAATTCCCACTAAAAATGCTCCTTTAAGGTATGAAAGGTTTCCCCAAAGGAAAAGTCCTCTGGGGAGAGGATGAAGGAATGGAGTCGTCTGCATCAGAATCCTCATAAGCAGAGAGGGGTTGCATGTCTTCATATTCAGATGCATCAGAGTCATCAGACTCCTGGTCACACAAAACTACTGGGGACATATCTCTTTCTTTTGGAAGGGGTACCTTGGCTTCCCCTGATCAGCATGATAAGGTAGTTTGCCATTTTAAGCATTTGAGACTGAAGCAAGGAAGCAAGTGCCTGAGATTAGGTCGGTTTCTTGGGTGTAGTACGTACCCTGGGCCTTAGAAACTAAGTAGTTTTCGAAATAAGTCATCGGTTTGTGTCGAGAATCGGTAGTGCTAAGTACTTCCTCCGAAGCCGGTGTCTGCTCAGTGGCTCCGGACCCATCCAAGGGAGAGACAACCGCAGGATCCTTAGACGAATAAGAGTTCTGCGGCACACCGGACTCTGAATGGGTCTCGGTAGTGGCCTGCGAATCCACAGAAGCGGACATCAGGGACTGCGAAAGTGCCTCATGTAGAACTGACGACTAACTTAAGGAAGCATTATCGGTAGGTATGGACCTGTGTGTTCTGTCTCTGTCTTTATCCTTAGATTTTTTCGGAAGAGCTGCTGTCGGATGGCTTACCGAAGCCATATCAGAATTCAAGGACTGCAAGGAAAAATATCTAGCTACAAATAAGGGCCTGACGACATAAATTTCTGGCGTTGAACAAAGCAGAAAAGTGACAGCAGGGGATGTTGTGGTTTGGGCCTAAGCCAGTGATGCAGTAAAAAGTCTTGGTGTGGTATTTGCTTTCGACAGAGGAGACAATTGTTGACTTTTTCTGACATTGGTTAGTGCAAGAAAAAAGGATCGCCAATGAGGTACTTAGTTTAGAAGACTTCAGGCTCAATTCGGAAGATGAAACTCAGGTAGCAGCTGACCAGCACTCATGTGAACTGCTTCTGCTTCAGGCTCAGCGGCAAGAAAAACTGATGTAATGGCGTCGGCAGCCTTACATTAGAATACTGACGACCTGACGTCAAGTCTTGAAGCGACAGCAACTGATGCAGAAATACTAAGCCTCTGGTATTCAGGCCGCCCGAGGGCTATCCTGGCAGAGATAACCCAAATGTGATGACTCCAACAGTGAAACACGAAGAACATCTGCAAAAGTGATGTTCACCGATTGTAATGTCTGAAACTTAATTAAAGTTACTGTAGCAGTAATCTTGAAAGTGAACATCTGCAAGAAAAGAATAGTTGTGTAAAATCTTACCATAAAAAATAATTCTGGAAAATTTTACCATAACTATAGATGTCCTTCTCTTCCATGTTGCATTATTCATACTGTGGAATTTCCAGCCCTCAGGCGACCCAATGTCAGCTCCTATACAAAAGCTTAAGCCTGGCTGCCGTAGGTGCGTGGGACATCACAAGTCGGGCCATAAACCTTGGAGTATAAATCTGACAATGGCATGCACAGACCTCAGAAAGTGAAGGCCAGAGAAGCGACTACAAGGCCAAGGAGAAGCAAAAGCAAATGTCCTTGCAGGGCTGCAATGAGTGGCCTGCAGTGAGGGTATACCCTAGAGAAGACAGAAGCTGACAGGGGGATGGAGGGTGGGAAGGAATACTGCAACATGGAAGAGGAGGACATCTATGGTTATGGTAAAACTTTACACAACTACTCTATGTTCTTCTATTCCCATGTTGCAGTAGTCCTACTGTGGGACATTACCACAGCTAGGAGGAATTTTGGGAGGTGGCCTTGGAGGACGACTCTAGGAATCCTTGCAGGATTGCCCTGGCAAATCCTGCCCTGGCCCTAGAGACATGGTGCAGCTTGTAGTGCTTGGTGAAAGTATGGACAGTGGACCAGGTGGCTGCCTTCATGATGGACGCTGTGTCCAGTCCTTTCCTGAAGGCCTTAGAGGTGGCCATGCCTCTGGCAGAATGCCCTTGCACTCCTTGAGGCAATGGTTTGTGATGAGTAGCAAAAAAAGATGGCTTTTCTGATCCAGGAGGAAACAACTTGTTTGGAGACTGCCTCAGCCATGGCCCTGGGATGGAAGGAAATGAACAGCTGGTCAGATTTTCTGAAAGACTTGGTTTTGTCCAAGTAGAATCTCAGTTGCCTATGTACATCTATAAAATGGAGGATCCTCCCCGCAGAGTTAGTAGGAGAGGGGAAGAAGTTGGGTAGGTGAATGGACTGGTTTAAGGAAAGCTCATAAACTACTTTGGCCACAAAGGAGGGGTTACTGCGTAGGGAAACGCTGTCATTGTGGAAGGTGGTGTAAGGAGGGGCAAGCCAACATGGCCAGTAATTCAGACACTCTTCTAGAAGAGGCAATGGCCACTAAAAGGATTCCATGTGGACATTTGAAGGGATGCTGTGCTGGCTGGCTCAAAAGAAGTGAGGGTAAGCTTTTCTAGAGCGACGTTGAGATCCCAGGGAGGAAGAATGGGCATTCTTGGTAGTCTGATGTGTAAGACCCATCTCAGGAAAAGTTTTACATCCAGTCTAGAGAAAAAACGTGGCTGTAAAGGCAAGCATGCAGAAATGGCAGATAGATAGACTTGACAGAAGAGTAAGCTAGCCCCTCCTTAATGAGTCCGCAGGTATAGTTCAGAACCAGGGGAGAATCTGCTAGAAATTGGTTCTTGTTTCTCAGAGAACACCATTTTGAGAATCTCTACCCATTTAGACAAGTAGTTTTTTCTAGCTGTTGGTTTCCTGGCCACCCTCAGGACAGAGAGCACGTCTTCTGACTAGTGTTGTCTAAAAGGGATCAAAAGTTGATTACCCACAAAGTTAGTTGTAGTAAGGACAGTTGTAGGTGCAGGAGGGATCCCTGTTGCTGAGTTAGTAGGTCCACCTGGTGGGGTAACTTGTGGTGACTGCCCATGGCTAGTGAAAACAGAAGGGGGAACAAGTGTTGCCTTAGCCAATAGGGAATCACCAGCAAGATTTTTGGTTGCTCCCTCTTAATTTTCAGGACGACTCTCTGAACTAGAGGGAAGAGCGGGGAAGGCGTACAGGTACATTCCTTGCCATGAAAAACTGAAGGCATCAACTCTCCAAGCTAGTGATGAGCGAGTACTGCTGCAAAACATGTTAAGTTGTCTGTTCTGGGGGGAGGTAAACAGATCCAGTTGTGGTGTGCCCCACTGGTGGACTATGTGTAGGAAAGTAGCCCTATGTAACATCCATTCGTGTTGCAGAGATGTGGTTCTGCTGAGCAAGTCCACTTGCTTGTTTTCTTGAGAGGGGATGTATGAAGCTTTCAGGAAGAGGTTGTGTTTTGCTGCTACTTCCCAGATTAGCAGGGTAATCCGACATAACTGGTATGGCCTTTGTCTCTCCTTGTTTGTTTAGGTACCACACGAAAGTCATGTTGTCTGTTACAATGTGGAGTATTCCTGGTTGCAGCATGGGAAGGAAAACTTTTAGGACAGCAGTCATCTCCCTGACATTGATGTGCTGCTTTTGCAGGGCAGGAGGTCCAGCACTGTTGTATCATGTAGCCCTGTAGGGTTGCTCCCCATCCTAGGTCTGCTGCATCTGTGTGCCTTTACAGGAAAGAGGGAGGAAGTTAAAGAGGAATTCCTTGATTGTTGGGAACATGCTGAATCCACCACTTCAGCTCTAATTTTAGACAGGGCAGAAGGGGGATGTGTTTGTCTAGAGGTTGTTGGCTCTGGGACCAAACAGTCTATGTACCACTGGAATTTCCTCATGTGCATCCTTGCTAGAAGGAAGCATGGGAACAGCGGCAGCCATGAGGCCTATAATTTGGAGAAACTGTCTTGCAGTTAAATGTAATTCTGTCAATAGGCTTAGAAAATGGGAGGAGAGGGACTTTACCTTGACTGGAGGTAAGAAGGATCTCATTAGATCTGTTCTGATTCTGCACACTAGGAAACATTTGTCCTGTTGTGGGAGGAGAGAGGATTTTTGGAGGTTGAGAGGGAAACCCAGGTTGTTTAGAAGGGACATGTTGAATTAGAGATTTGCCCGAAGAGTTGACTGTGATTCTGCCAAAATGAGAATGTCGTCCAAGTAAGGGCAGATTTGAATTCCCTTGGTTCTGCAGTGAGCAATGGCTGGGGCCAAGCACTTTGCAAAATCTCTGGGTACCGTAGACAAGCCAAAAAGCAATGCAGTAAATTGAAAATAAGAAGAGGACCCAGAGAAGCGTAGGAACCTCTTGTGGGAGGCGTTTGACTGGACTTGTGCAAGTATGCATCCTTTAGGTCTAGGGTGACCATGAAGGCTTGAGGTGGAATGAGGGGTAAAAGAGTTTGAAGGGAGAGCATCTTGAAGGAAGGAACTTGTAGGAAGAGGTTCAAGTAAGAGAGGTCCAGGGTAGGCATCCAGGGGCCATCCTTTCTTGGGACTAAGAGGAGGCAGGAGTAGAACCCTTTTCTCTTCTGACCTGAGGGAACTGGTTCTATTGTTCCTTGGGAGACCAGTTCCTGCAGCATGGTAGGAAGTAGAGGTAGCTGTGTTTTGCGAGGGAAAGGAATTTTTATTGGTGTGGGTTTTTCTTTCCAGGAAAGAAAGTATCCTTTATGGATAATGCAAAGAACCCACGGATCTGCAGTTATGGTTCACAAGGAGGGGAGGCACTGGGTAAGGATGGCAGACAGGAGCACTTGGAAAAGGCAGTCATGCAGAGAACAGTCCCTCTCTATCTAAAAAGGGATGTTTGTTGGGGGGCTGTGGTTGAGGGGGTCTGGGATAAGGTTGTCTCAAAGATCCCGTACGTGGTCTGGCAGTGGAGGGGTGAGATGTGGAAGTAGCCCTTCTAACAAAGGATGTTTCAGCTGGGTAGTTCCTGTAATATCTGGGCACTGGAGACACAAGTAAGTGCTTAATGTCCTGCAATTCCTTGTTTTTTTTCTTGCAAGTTTTTAAACAGGTCTGCAGCATTTTTGCCAAATAGAAGGTTGTCGAGAGGGGTCCATGATCTTGGCTTTAAAGTTATCTGGCAGAGGTTGTAGTCTGAGCCAGGAGTATCTGCACAAGGTGGAAGCAGTGGCAGCAGATCTGACAACTGCTTCTGCAGCATCATAGCTGCAGTGGATAGAGTATCTGGCTACTTGGGTGACCAGAGACAATTTGGTTGAAATGTCAGAGTTGGCTGGACAGTCAGGGTTGGTAGCCAACAAGGTGGAGGCCTGAGAGACTAGGTCTAGGGCATACTTTACCATGTTGGTTTGGTAGTTTATAGCCCTGAAAGCCAGGGAAGATGAGGTGTATACCTTTTTCCCAATCCTATTCATGGTTTTGCTGTCTTTATTGGATGGCAGTAGGGAAGCAGAAGGCAACTGCCTAGACAGTCTGTCTGGGGATACTGCAATAACAACTGGGTCGGCCCAAAGGTGGTTTTATGAGGAATTTGTAGTCATCAGGGACTTTGTAAAACCTATCCGGCCTCTTATGGGTATGAGGTTGAGAGTCTGGGTTCTTGGAAACCAAAGTGAAGGCACACAACAAAGCTGTGAGTACTGGAGGGATGGCTGAAGATAAAGGGGAGTCAAGCTGTAGAAGCTCAAAGTATCTTTTCTGGGTTATAGAGATTAAAGGAAGTATCTCATTTGAAATACTCTTTCATTTTTGAGATAGCCTCAAATGATAAGTCCTTCGGTAGGGAGCCTCTTCAACAGAGTCCTCTACAGGTGAGTAATAGTCAACAAGAGGGGCAATCTGTGAAACATAGGAGACCGATTCCTCAGAGGAGGAATAAAGACTGGTCTGGGTCTTCCTGGGTAGCCGTTTGTTGAGCAGATGCTAAAGGCAGGGTGGAGGCAGAAGTCGGCCTAGGACTCAGTACAGGGATGCCGGTGGGAGTAGGGCCTGTAGGGCTAAGAGCCATAAAGGCTTGTATTAAAGGAGGAAGTGAAGGACTCCCAGTCTGGGCCTGCCGGAGGTGTCAGGCTCAAGTATTTAGTCTTCTGTTTCCTTTTAGAAGGAGTGTGCATCTGGGTGGGTAAAGAAAATACACTTGTGTACACTTACATAAATGTAGATGTTTGAGTGTATTTACTGTCGCAGCCATCACACTTGGGCAATCTGCCTGCAAGTAGCCCTCACTCAGCCCGAATACCAGAGTCTTGCGTCAGATGCTGTCGCTTCTTCCAAGATGTCAGGTCGGCAGGGGTATAAAAAGTACAGTTGTGTACACTTACCATAAATGTAGATGTTAGAGTGTATTCACTGTTGCAGTCATCATATTTGGGTTATCTGCTTGCAGTAACCCTCAGTCAGCCTGATTATCAAAGTCTTAGGTAAAGCGTTGGTTGCTGTCTCATCTTCCGTGACGTCAGGGGAATAAAGCATGCAGCCGACGCCATTACATAAGTTTTTCTTGCCCCAGATGTCAGGTGCCCCCTTTAATGGGAAGCAATTAAATATGCACACACACACAGATATATATAAATATATATATCTATATATATACATACACACAAGGTTATACCTCCAAAAAAAAAAAAAAAAAAAAGCAAATACACCAAAAAGCTTTTAAGTATAGTAAAGGAAAATAGAGGTATAGCTAAAAGAAGTCAGTGGGCTGGAGGGAGGGTAACCAGGACTTCAACAGTAAACACACTTGAACATCTACATTTATGGTTAAGTGTACACAACTGTACTATGTTTTGTGTTTCACTGTTGCAGTCATCACATTTGGGTAGATTCCCAAAGCTAAGGATGGGAGGAGGAATTTAGATAGTATTAGGACCAGCTATAAGGCCCTGCAAGACTGCAGTGGCAAAGCCAGCTCTGGATTTAGAGAAAATTGGCAAATGGTAATGCTTGGTGAAAGTATGTACAGAACTCCAGGTAGCAGCTTCTAGGATGTCTCTGGTAGAGACACCTCTGAGAAAGGCTGTAGAGGTAGATGCAGCCCCGGTTGAATGGGGTCGAATCCCCTGCGGGATAGGTTTTCCATGGTGCTTATAGCAGAAATGAATGCAATGGCCTATTCATTTAGAAATGAATGCAATGGCCTATCCATTTAGAAATGGTTTGCTTTGAAATAGCCTTCTCCTCTGCCCCTGGAGCAAATGTCACCAGCAGTTGTTCAGATTTCCTTTGAGGTTTAGTCCTGTCCAAGTAAAATCTAAGTTGTCTGAGCACATCTAAGGAGTGCAGTATCCGTTCCCCTTTGTTCTGTGGATTAGAAAAGGAGGTTGGCAAATGAATGGACTGATTAAGAGCCACACTAGATAACACCTTGGGCATGAAAGAGGGATTGGTCCTGAGGAACACCCTGTCCGCATGAAAGATGAAGACTCCACTGCCATAAAGGCCTGTAATACAGATACTCTTCTTGCTGAAATGATTGCTAAAAGGAAAGCTGTTTTCCAAGAAAGGAATTTTAACTCTGCACTTGCAGCTGGCTCAAAAGGAGGAAGTGTGAGTTTTTCCTATACAAAGTTAAAATCCCAGGCTGGAGCTGGGGCTCTCCTGGGTGGTCTTAAGTTTTTGGACACTCTGAGGAACTGCTTGAGCAGTGGGTGAGAAAAGAGGGGTGGTTCCGTGTTGTAATGAGCGGAAATGGCTGAGGTGTGAATTTTGATGGAGGAAAAGGAAAGGCCCTTGTGAAGCATCTCAATTAAGTACTGAAGAATCTGAGGTAAACTGGGTGCTGCTGTGGCCATCCCTTGAGTTTGGTTCCAGGCACAGAATCTTTTCCATTTTTCAGCATAAGATTTTCTAGTACCAGTCCTCCTTGCCTCCAAAATGACATCCAACACTTGTTTACCGAGGGATGGTAACGGAGGGACTAGGTAATTAGCCAGGCTGCAGGTTCAGGGTTTGAAGCTGGGGTGCAGAATATGGCTCTCCTGCTGTGACAGCAGGGTAGGGGTCTGAGGCAGGTGTCATGGGGCTAGCTGTGAGACAGCGCAAGAGGGGGTACACCAGTGGTGGCATGGCCAGTCTGGTGCAATCAGTATCATCCTTGGTTTGTCCTGTTTGATCTTTAGTAGTACTTTGGAGAGGAGAGGTGGAGGAGGAAAGGCATAAACTGACAGGTTTTTCCAGCTGAAGGACACATCCACTTTCCAAGCTTGTTTGTGGGGAGTCCTTGTGCAGAATTTGTCCAACTGGTAGTTCTGGGGGGAGGCAAACAGGTCTATATCTGGGCTCCCCCATTTATTGATCAACATGTTGAAAGTTTTTGGTTCCAGTTTCCACTCGTATGGGTTCATGAGATTTCGGCTTAGTTCGCCTGCCAGTGTATTTAGTTTTCCTGGCAGGAATTATGCCTTTAGATGCACTTGGTAGCTCAAGGTTGTGTTCCACAGAGCCATGGCTGGTTTGCAGAGGGGGTAAGAATGAGTACCCCCCCCCCCCGCTTATGTACCACATAACAGTGGTGTTGTCCATCTTTACCATTAATTATCCTGGACGAATGTGGTCCTTGAAGGCTGTCAGAGCATTCTGTACAGCTAACATTTCTTTTTGATTGATATGCAGGTGCATTTGACTTGGGTTCCATTTGCCCTGAATGCACTTCCCTGCCAGGTGAGCTCCCCCATGCATAGTCTGATGCGTCTGTTAGGGTTTGGGCAGAAGGGGGTACAGTGAATGGTAGTCGCTTGTTTTGGTGGCAGGCCTCTGCCCACTAAAGGAATTCTAACCGTAGGCAAGGTATGATAGGAATCATTGCTTCTAGATCCTGAGAATGTTGAAACCATAGGCGTTTTAGATACCACTGTAGTTTCCTCATATGCAGTCTTGCATATGGAATTAGTAGAATGCACGAGGCCATGAACCCCAAGGCTTGCAGTACTTGCCTTGCAGATAGCAGGGTTTGAATACTAGTTTGAAGTAAGTTGTCAAACTAATTAGTTTCTCTGGCGTGAGGAAAACCATCTGGGAAGTTGTGTTCAAGCTTGCTCGCAGGAATATAATTTGTTGACAGGGTACCAGATGTGATTTATTTTCGTTTATGGTGTACCCCAGACAAGTTAACTTTTGTACAAATGCCAGATGATTCAGAAGTACGTCCTGGCTTTCTGCCTGAATGAGACAATCGTCCATGTATGGGTATATCTGAAATAAGCCAAAAGGCAGTGCAGAGAACTGCTAGTGCATGCAGCCTGCTTTGAAGCGTAGGTATTTTCTGCAAGATTCCCTGACTGAGATGTGCAGGTAGGCTTCCTTTAAATCCTGTGCTGCCAACCAGGCATCTTTGCCTATCATGGGAAGTAACTGGTGAAGAGTTAGCATCTTGAATTTTGGAATCACCAAAATGGTGTTTAGGACAGAAAGGTCCAGGATAGGACGCCATGAGTTGTCTTGTCGGGGTACCAGGAAATGTCTTGAGTAGAAACCTTGTCCCTTTTCCTCTTCTGGTACAGTCTGAATAGCCTTTAATCTTAAGAGAGAGAGTACTTGCTTTTGAGCCTCTGCCCACTGATTTGGGGGTAGATCTGGCCAAATGTTTGGGGTTGGTAACGTGTGGAAGTGAAGTCTGTATCCTTGGGGAAACTATGTTTAAAACCCATTTGTCCTGGGTAATGAGTTCCCAGTTTTTTCTTGCAGAGCAATCTTTCACCCTAAAGGAGCAGTCAGTTGAGAAGTGCTTGGAAATTTTAAAGTTAAATCATTGAGACAGCTTACTATAGGGGGGAGTCTTACTACTCTCTGATTTGAAAGTGGGAGCCCCCCACTGCGTAGTCCTGTGCGTACCCTGGGACTGAAGCCTGGGTGTTCTGCTGATTCTGGGTTTGAACTGAGAAGCCCTGGAAGAGGCAGGAAAGGACCAATTTTTTGAGGGCCAATGCTTACTAAATCTTGGAGGATGCACTTGTAAGAAATCTTTAACAGTTTGCATAGATTTAGCTTTTTCCTCCATTTTTTTAAGAACTACTTCTGCTTTGTAGCCAAACAGGCGGTCCTGATTTAAGGGAGCATCCAGCTATTTAGTTTTAACATCATCTGGCAAAGATTGCTCCTTAAGTCAAGCATGCCTTCTAAGTACAGACCCAGTGACAGCAGCCCTGCAAGATGCCTCTAGTGAATCAAAACCACATTGCAAAGTATGTTTTCCAACCTGTTCAGCAGAACGCATTAAATCCTGTAAATCCTTATTTTCAGCAGAATCAGGAATCAACATCATATTCTGTTTAAGCATATCCAATAATATACTGCTGATATTTTAACATATGAAATTGGCAATTTAAGGTCCTGATGGCCAAGGTTGCAAAGGTGTATACCTTCTTACCCCATCTATCCAGGGCCCTGGAATCTCTATCAGAGGGGGTAGGATTTTTGGCAGTAGTAGCCTTAATGCCCATGGGTCCCTGTGAAATGGCCTCAGGATCCGCAGTAGGATTTTTTAAAAAGAACTTGTGAGAAACAGGAACCCTGTAATATCTATCAGGTTTTCTGGGAGCAGGAGGTAGTGTGTCAGGGGCCAAGCTACTTTCTGAAAAGGCATCGTTCAACAACGTCCAGCACAGGAGGGACAGCTAAAGGCCTGTGTTGGGGCAGGAGTAAGAAATCTCTAAGCCTCTTTTTAGAATCACAGTAATCCTGCCTTTCAAAATGCTCCCTAAGAGTATGCAAGGTTTCACCAAAAGAAAAATCCTCTGGGGGAGAAGCAGAGGGAAGAGGGTCCTCTGAATTAGAATCCTCGTAGGTAGATAAGGGAAAATCCTGATCATCATTGGAGACAGATATTTCAGAATCCTGGTCAGAAGTATCATAAGCAAATTCAGTCCTAGGTCTCTTGGGGGGGGGGGGGGGTTGCTTCCCTTGATTAAAGTAACAAGGTCTTCAGCCATTCTTATAATTTGCGTTTTAGGCATAGAGACCTGACCATGCGGTTTGGACATCAGTTTCTTAGGCATGGTTCGAGTTTTAGGCCTTGAAGATGAAGATGGCATTGGTTTAATATGCAAGTCAGTAGGCCTGAATACCCCTCAGAAGCTGGTGCCTGCACAGCAGCTCCGGACCCATCCAAGATAGAGACATCTGCAGGTTTCACAGTTGAAGCATCTCGCAGCATACTGGACTCTGAATGGGTCTCAGTAGAGGCCTGCGAATATGAAGTAGCGGGTATCAGGAGCTGCAAAAGCACCTCAATGAGTACCGGCGAACTGGTGACTAGCTTAAGAGAAGCATCGTCGGCAGCTTTGGACCTAGGTGGTCTGTCTCTGTCTTTATCTTTGTGTTTTTTGGAATGCCAGTAATCGGTTGGCTTACTGAAGACATGTGGATAATTGAACAGAGTACCAAAATATTTAGAAGCGCAAATATACCAATGACGAATAGTTCTTGGTTTAAATAAGGCACAATACCGACAGTGAGGTACGTCGCGGTCAGGGCCTAGGCAAGGAATACAGTACAAATGAAAATCTTAATGAGGTACTTGCTTTCCACAAGAAATACAATTATTGACTTTTAATGACATCGGTTTAGAGCAAGAAAAAGTTTCTAGCGAAATTACATAGCTTTAGTTGAAGACTTGGTTCTGAAACTTTCCCGAAA